>NW_026099572.1:38578742-38581242 GCF_025091365.1 Daktulosphaira vitifoliae | reverse complement strand
TTTTTTTTTTTGTGTCTGTCACTACTTTTTCTCAGCTCGCACTGGACCGATTTCTTTCAATAATACGTCAAAAGATCACAAATCGTATCTAGTTGAAGACATTACCCTTAAAATTTTCCCTCGTTCCCCGCAAATGGGGGAAATATCCAAAAAAATTATAATTTTAAAAATCAGTAAATTTTATCATTTTTTTCTTAAAACTTCCATAACTTTTTTAAAAATCAACAAATCAACATCATTTTTTTTTATACTAAAACCTTAGATATTTCCCTTTTATTTGATATCATTTTATTTGAAAATTTAACACTTATTCTGTTCACAAGGGGTATTTAAAATAGCAACTTTTTTTACAAAAACTAACTTTTTCAACTTAATTTTTGAAAATGTTCCGGAAATACTGCGTCCTTTAAACATATATCAAATTAAAGCTTTTTTTATGTACTATAAAATGAAAAAAAAAAATTTGTCCCGACACCTTATCTTCTATGTGCAAATGGCTGTCGAAATTATAAAAAAAATGTAATATTTGCGATAAAAATCACCTTTTATAACGATGTTTTTTGTACTTAAAACTGCCATAACTTTTTCAAATATTAACTAATCAAAATAATATTTCTTTATATTGAAACCTTAGGTAATTTTCTTTCATTTGATATCATTTTTTTTTGAAAATCTAACACTTATTCTGCTCACAGGGGGGATTTAAAATAGCAACTTTTTTACAAAAACTAACTTTTTCAACTTAATTTTTGAAAATGTTCCGGAAATACTGCGTCCTTTAAACATATATCAAATTAAAGCTTATTTTATGTACTATAAAATGAAAAAAAAATTTGTCCCGACGACCTATTTTCTATGCGCAAATGGCTACCGTATTCAAAAATATGCTATTTTTCTATTAAAATTCTAGGTTTTGTATTTTATTTTATTTAAAAATATCTTATTAGGAAAATATATTGACTTTCATGAATATTATATAATTTAATTGACATAAAATAAAGTTCATAAAACATAAGAAATTAAACTTATTAAGATATTTTTACTATTTTAAAGTCGAAAAAGTAATTTTTAAATTTGAGTTGGCTTAAATGGGAAAGTACCTTTGCCACTAACTGATAATGCTCCGACATTTACATACTTTGACATTTGACAAAGTAGTAATTGTTACGAACATCTGGTACTCCGACCATCTGATACCATAGGTTACCAAAATTACGACGGATTTTACTCCGACATTAAATTTAAAAAATGAGACAGTAAAAACTCCGACATTATCGATAGTTTGATTATGCATCGAAAGTTATATTATATTTCGATTGTATTATTAGTAATAGGGCGCTTCGATCGTATATATTGCAACGTAGGGTTGATGTGTTCGGGGTAGTAAATATAATAATAATGACAACAATAATAACAATAATAATAAGTAGTAAACCAATAGCGTTTTTTATTAGTCACTACAACAATAATCTTAATTATACAATAATTAAATAAAGTTATCTTTTGTTCCTCATAAAAGGTCAACGTGACAGATTGAAAAAACGAATGAATATTGTCCAGCACCGAGCGACCGGTTCTCACCGCCCGTCGGTCACCGCAAATAGCGCGACCTGTCGGACGTGAAGAGGAAGCGCCGCGATCGCCATCCGGTGATAACACCGGAAATGAGAAGCGACCGCGACAGGGTCATGTGCAGTGGCACAACTAGAGTTCAAATCTTGGGGGTGCTACAATTACAAATCACATACACATTACATATTTACTAATTATTTACAGTAATTACTAATTAGTATTAGTTATGTAATATATAATTATAAAATATAATAAAGATTTTGTTACTTACAGTCCTTATAACAATTTCAATTGGTACATACAAATAATTTATTTACAATTGTTGTTTGAAGTATTAAGTATATTTTTGTGTTCAATTGTGCGTCGTGGTAATCTTCGTTGGTTTGCTATATGCAAGTATAAGTAGTTTAATAATTACGTCTTTTCGTATATTAAGTCGTACTATCTTTTTTATAATTTGTTTTTTGATAATATTGCTACTATCAGCATACGCTTTAAAACATTAGCTAGTTTCTTCTTCCACTTGTTAGAGACTAACCTCTAGTGGCTTACTTTGAAGAATTTAACCCCGAGTACTTTTTCTAATATGTCTTCTCCTGGTGCAACCAATGTAACTTCAAAAAAAGTTGCTGTCCGTTCTGGTGTTAGTACGAGATCTTCAAGTACTACTTCCAATGAAGATTTAATGCAAATTATTTTGTTCTTCAAAGCTGAAGTCCTCGCTTCCAATAAAGCACTTTCTGACTCTCAATCTTTGCAGTTCAATACACTTAAAGCAGAAATATTAAAAGTTTCTGAGCAAGTGAGTGAACTCAAAGCAGATAATATAATACTCAAAAGAGATATTGGTTCACTTAAGGCAAAAATTAGTAGTCTTGAAGAGAACAACTCGTTTGCTAACCCATCCACAATCACTAGCCAGGTTTTG
>NW_026099572.1:38577891-38578360 GCF_025091365.1 Daktulosphaira vitifoliae | reverse complement strand
GTCTGACACTTTTATATATATCTTAAATTAAAGCTAATGTAATGTACTTTAATTTGAAAAAAAAAATTTGAACTCTGGACTTGTCTTCACGGTGAAAATGGCTACCGAATATTATTTTCGTGTGAAAATTGTCGATTTTATGATTTATATTATATTTAACTTTATAATGCTATAACTTATTGAAAAGTTTATGGATCCACACAATTTTTTTATGAGAAATAATATTTTTTAATAAACCCTTTTTCATTCGACATACTTTATCTTAATCGAGATATTAATAAGGAACCAGCAGATCAAGTAGCTTTTGGAATAAAACACCAATTTTTTTTAAATTAAACACTATCTAAAGATTTGCATCGAAGCGTTTATTTTTGATAGTGATTTTAATCACTGTCAGATATCATTATACTTGATCCAACTATACCACGTCACAACTGTGCCGCGACCCCCCTGTGCTGGGTTTTTTTAT
>NW_026099572.1:38373519-38577868 GCF_025091365.1 Daktulosphaira vitifoliae | reverse complement strand
TTTTTGTGTTCAATTGTGCGTCGTGGTAATCTTCGTTGGTTTGCTATATGCAAGTATAAGTAGTTTAATAATTACGTCTTTTCGTATATTAAGTCGTACTCTCTTTTTTATAATTTGTTTTTTGATAATATTGCTACTATCAGCATACGCTTTAAAACATTAGCTAGTTTCTTCTTCCACTTGTTAGAGACTAACCTCTAGTGGCTTACTTTGAAGAATTTAACCCCGAGTACTTTTTCTAATATGTCTTCTCCTGGTGCAACCAATGTAACTTCAAAAAAAGTTGCTGTCCGTTCTGGTGTTAGTACGAGATCTTCAAGTACTACTTCCAATGAAGATTTAATGCAAATTATTTTGTTCTTCAAAGCTAAAGTCTTCGCTTCCAATAAAGCACTTTCTGACTCGCAATCTTTGCAGTTCAATACACTTAAAGCAGAAATATTAAAAGTTTCTGAGCAAGTGAGTGAACTCAAAGCAGAGAATATAATACTCAAAAGAGATATTGGTTCACTTAAGGCAAAAATTAGTAGTCTTGAAGAGAACAACTCGTCTGCTAACCCATCCACAATCACTAGCCAGGTTTTGTAAGAACTATTTGAACGAGATCGTTGTTCTTCCAATGTGATTGCTTATGGTGTATTAGAGTTTACTTCTTTAACTAGTTCTGAGAGAGTTCTACATGATGAATCCATGATTAAAAATATTTTGTTGCCGGTTAGAAATTACCTTCCAACAAATCGGATTGGGAAACCACGTCCAGGTATTACCCGCCCACTTAAGCTAATATATACTAACAAAGAGGAAGCACAATTTTTGCTGTACCATACAACCAGGTTAAGCGGTCAGGTACTCAATTCCAAAATGGTTTTAATCTTGTCAAGGATAAAACCAAATTTGAACGACAATTATTACGTGCTTGTTANCAAATTTGAACGACAACTATTACGTGCTTGTCACAATGATCTGTTGTCTCGTACAGCTCAAGGTGAAACAAATCTACGTATATATTATGAAAATGGTGTTCCATCTGTGGTCAAATCAATTCCAAAAAACCGGGTCCGTGAAAACATACCAATCGACAACCAGAGATTCAGCAAATTTCTCAACTTTCATAGTTCAGCCATGTACACTAGGTTTGCATGAGCATATATATTTTTATAATAAATGCCAAGTCCACTCTTAGTACTTTTATATTAGATTTCTACAATTTTAAAATTAATAAGTCTTGTCCTCGTGATTTACTTACAATTAGCTATACTACATCGAATGATAATGTTCCGTTTGGTTTTTACCAAAACTGTCGTGGTCTTAGGACTAAATTTTTTACTCTTAAGTGTAATCTTGCCAGCTTTAATTATGTATTTCTTGTTTTAACAGAAACCTGGCTTAATTCTGATATATTTGATTCTGAATTATGTTTGGATAATTATAATGTTTACCGATATGATAGAAGTATTTTAATGAGTAATTGTACTAGAGGTGGTGGTGTCCTTATTGCTGTGCATAAAGATTTTCATTCACAAATTGTTTCTATCTCTAATTTAAGTATTGAACAAATTTATGTTAGTTTTAGTTGTAATAATGACAATTTTATAGTTGGTGGTGTATATTTTCCTCCTAACTCTCCTAATCAATCCTATGATACTTATTCTAGCACAATTAATAATCTAGTTTGTTGTTATAGCACCCATAGTTTTATTCTATATAGTGACTTTAACTTACCTAATATTAATTGGTCTAATGATAATTTAGGTATTTTCTATTCAATATCTACCGAAAACAGCCTATTTTGAGACTTTTGCTTTCTTAAACTTTTATCAAGTTAATAATGTTTTGAACGTTTACAATTCAATGTTAGATCTTATATTTACAAATAAGAATCTCTTTAAAGTTAATATGGTGCACGATCCAATTGTTCTTGAAGATCGATATTATCCTGCATTAGCTATTGATTACCCAAAAAATAAAAAAATCCATTCTTTCATGCCGTTGAATCATATTTTAATTTTACGAAAGCAGATTATACACGTATTTCAGATTTTTTCCTATCTTATAATTGGTTGAATACTTTTACTCAACTAGGCGTTAATTCAGCAACATCAACTTTGTATGATGCATTACACTTCTCTATTCTTCACTGGGTTCCACGTGTTAACTATAATAAATCTAATTTTCCTTGATGGTTTTCAAAGGATTTGATTGATACAGTGTTCCAAAAAAGAAAAGCCTACGCCATTTTTAAGGCAACACGTAATTCACTCGATTACAGAAAGTTTTCTCTACTACGTGCAAAATACAAATTTTAATCAAAAAATTGTTACAGAAAATTTATTGAACAGACTGAATCTAATTTTTGTATTAATCCAAAAAATTTTTGGAACTTTGTAAGAAAGAGTAAATCACAACAGTCAATTCCTAAAACAATTAATTTGAATGGGTTTACTAGTACTAATAGTATAGAAGTTGCTAATCTACTTTTTAAACTAGATAATTTCATTATCTAGCCATATAGTCAAACTTTTTGATTTATTAGTATAGCATTCTATTAAACCAGCTATTAATTCGGTTTTAATTGATGAGTAACATGGATTTCATCTTGGTCGCTCAACGACTACAAACAGTCTAGTTTTTACTAATTACATATTTGAGGCTTTTATGAATCGCTCACAAGTAGATGTAATTTACACAGACTTTACCAAGGCTTTTGATCGCGTTGATCATAAGTTATTAATGAGAGTGCTGATAGATTCAGGTTTTGGTGAACTATTATTGTTGTAGTTTGAATCTTATCTACGAGATTGTAAGCAATTTGTTAAGGTACAAGGTATAAAATCAGATATTATTGATGTACATTCTGGTGTTCCACAAAGTGGACATCTTTCTCCCTTGTTATTCACATTATTTATCAATGATATTAAAAGTTCACTTGTTAACTGCCATTTCCTTCTCTTTGCTGATGACCTCGAACTATTTTTAAAAATTAATTCATTTAGGTACTTCTTATTATTACAGGACGATCTTAATTCTCTGGTAAATTGAGCTAAAAATAGTGGGTTGGAGCTGAATATTTCAAAATGTCATTCAATGTCGTTTTATAGAACTCGTGATCATATTAATTACTTGTATAGGGTTAATGATAATATATTGTTATCTTCGTGCAATATGATAACTGATTTGGGTATTGTTTTCGATCGGGAATTAAATTTTCATGCTCACCTAGACAAAATGTGTTGCAAAGCATTTACGACATTAGGTTTTATTAGGCGAATTTGTAATGATTTTAGTTTAGTATCTTCTTTAAAAACTTTGTATTGTTCTTTTGTGAGGTCAATTTTAGAATATGGTTTGATTGTTTGGGATCCAGTTACTGCATGTGATATGATGCAAGTTAAACGAGTGCAACGTAAATTTTTAAACTTTGCGGCATATAAATTAAAAATTGATCATCCACCACATGACTATACACCAAAAATGCAACTATTCAGTTTGTTTACGTTAAATGACAGGAGACTTGAAGCTAATCTAACTTTCCTCAGGCGTTTTATTGATGGTCATATAGACTCTCCTGAACTATTAGAGCTCATCAAATTTGAAGTTCTATCTTTTCACGCACGTCTTTTAATTCTTTTTTCTGTACCTAAATGTAATACCAACTACCTAAAAAACCAGCCATTTTATAGAATGATGAGTATTGCTAATAAGAACCCATCAGCTTTATTATATTATTAATTGTTGTATTTTTGTATTTTATATTATTATTGTACATATAAGTTGAGTTTATTATACTGAAATTTGGTCATGTGCCGTATTGAGAATATAAATAAATATTTTAAATTACAAAGACGTGGGACTTGGGGGTGCTTAAAGTAAAGTTGGGGGTGCTTCAGCACCCCCTAGCACCCCCGTAGTTGCGCCACTGGTCATGTGGCTATAGAAACACTACATTATTAAATTAATTATATTATTATTAATAATATTGTAAAATTTAAATTAAAATGTTCCATGCAATTAGCATTTATTTGCTACTATAGTTATTATACAATAATATACATTTCGCTTATTATTTTCTGGTACAATTTCTCATATTTGACAAATGTTATTAATACTCGAATGATAATAGTCATTCATTAAGTAACATAAAATTAATAGTGTTTAATACAAATGTACATTTTTGAAAAAGTTTTCTCAATTGTTAGAATATATATTTATCTTTGAGAATTTTATTTTTTAATTATCCAATAATTACAAAATATTTTCATCAAATCAAAAAACTGTTAACTGTTTTTTCAGTTGATCCACAAAATTTTATCTAACCGTAAATTATCTTTTAACATCTAAGAGATCCATTTGAAAACTAATTTTTCTATAACAAATATGTGCTGTAAAAATTGTCATATGCGANTTGAAAACTAATTTTTCTATAACAAATATGTGCTGTAAAAATTGTCATGTGCGATTTTACTAGTGATTAATTCTTAAGTGTGTAATATTAAAAAATAATGACTAATATAAACATAAAATTGTTAATATTTGTACAATATAAAATTGGGTGTTCTATGTCCAATTTGATAATATGGATAAGTGTCTTCGGGAAGAGTTAAAATAATATCTTATTATCCAATAATTTTGGATGTAGTGCAATAGGACCTCAAGGTTAAAAAAGAAATTTCTTCCATGTGTTCCTCATCATTCTTGGGGATGACTGGATTTTTTCCTGTGCTACATTAGGATATCTAAGTATAAAATAACACAGTATATCCAACTTCAATTCAGTAATTGTTGAACTAATAAAATATGTATCTAAAATACAGTTTCATTTTATTTTATCATGATAAACTATAACTATAAAATTATATTTATAATAATTCGTATTTTTTTATTAAATCAGGTGTTTATCAAATAGTTATATGACTATTATTTCTTACATGTGTATGAATAGTTTGACTAAAAATAATAATTTTAAATACTTTAATATTTGCTTTAAGTACTGTTTTTATATTTAAAAATATAGAAGTAGGAATAAATTATGTTAGTAGTTGTTTTTATATTACTGCATATATTCTCATATAATTAAAAACTTGTCAATTGCTATTCAGAATAATACACTAAACAATTAGAAAAAGAATGAAGGTGAGTAATACACATTTATTGAGGTGATCAATTGAAATCCTTAAAATTATATTATTATGTTCTAGTTTTGGCAATTGATATCGCTTTTGTTGATAATAATTTGTGTGATTTTTAATGAAGGTAAAATCTATTTTACATTATTTACACAATTTTTATATGTATTTTGTTTATATGTTCGCCTATACAATTTTGAATTTCTATAGTCTCAATATTTGTATGTAAAATTCACGAAGTTGTTTTATAGTTTTAAACTATGAAACATTTATAAATAAATTTTAAAATAAATTGAGAACATTATTAATTGACGTCAATCATTAATTATTATAATTTATTTAATTATGTTAACTTAGTTTGTTAATTAATGTAATTTTACTATGACGACATCACAATGACGTACATTTTGTGTCTGTTGGCTCAATTTTATATTTATCGACGTCTCATTTAACAAATCGATAAAAAAATAAAAATTTTATATCACTTGAAAATTGAAACAAAATTTTTTTGTTCCTTTTTATCCAAAAATAAATTTAGTAAGGGTGCAGTACTGAACCAGTACTGGCTATTACAGTCACAATACTGATATTTTGTACTATGACTGTACTGGCACAACTCACAAATGATAACGCTATTCTGTACTGACAGAAATATTGTAGTTATATTAAGTATTGCCTCAGTACTGTAGGTCAGTCGGATTCTATATTAGCTTAATAATGGTACAGTACAGGCCCAATAATAACTTATTACTGGTTTTAATCATAGTCGAGTGCAGATTCTGTAAAACATTAATAATGGCGTAATACAGATCCTACAATGGCACATATAATATATACGTAAAAGACGATTACGGTTTGTAATACCGCTCCTCCTTAAATGTATATATTTTTATTGCGCGTTTTTAAAATTTTATACGTACACATTTAAGATAAAATCTAACTCTTATTTAAGAAATTCAGATACAATTATAAATTCTAAATTATATATATATATATATTTAAATTATACATATAATACTTTTTTAGCTTCGATGCGAAGCTGAGAATTAATTTTACTATAATGTGTTTTTTTTTTTTTTTTATGTCTGTTGCCACTTTTTCTCAGCTCGCACTGGACCGATTTCTTTCAATAATACGTCAAAAGATCACAAATCGTATCTAGTTGAAGACATTACCCTTAAAAATTGAAAAAAATTCCCTCGTTCCCCGCAAATGGGGGAAATATCCAAAAAAATTACAAATTTAAAAATCGCTAATTTTCGAAATTTTTTCACTTTTTTTTCTTAAAACTTCCATAACTTTTTGAAAAATCAACAAATCAACATAATTTTTTTTTATACTAAAACCTTAGATATTTACCTTTCATTTGATATCATTTTTTTGAAAATCTATCACTTAACCTGCTCATTGGGGGGGATTTAAAATGGCAACTTTTTTACAAAAATTAATTTTTTCAACTTAATTTTTGAAAATGTTCCGGAAAGACTGCGTCCTTTAAACATATATCAAATTAAAGCTTATTTTATGTACTACAAAATGAAAAAAAAAAATTTGTCCCGACACTTTTTTTTCTACATTTAAACGGCTGCCGTAGTTAAAAAAACACTATTTTTGTGTTAAAATTTTCGATTTTCGATTTTAAATTTTCAACTTAAAAATGCTATAACTTTTTGAAAAATGTATATATCAGCACAAATTTTTTTTTTCTAAATACATTATAAGTACATCTTTCATTTGACATACTTTTTATTAAAATTGGACAATTTCCCCTTATATAGGGGGCGTTCAAAACTTAAAATATTGTAAAAAACATAGATCTTTTTCAACTGAACTTTTGAAAATGTTCCGGAAATACTGCGTCCTTTAAACATATATCAAATCAAAGGTTATGTTATATACTATCAAATGAAAAAAAAAAATTTGTCCCGACATCTTATCTTCTATGTGCAAATGGCTGTCGAAAATTTAAAAAAAAATGTAATGTTTGCGATAAAAATTACATTTTATCGGGATGTTTTTTGTACTTAAAACTGCCATAACTTTTTCAAAAATGAACAAATAAAAATAATATTTTTTTGTATTGAAACCTTAGATATTTCCCTTTCATTTGATATAATTTTTTTTGAAAATCTAACACTTATTCTGCTCACTGGGAGGATTTAAAATAGTAACTTTTTTACAAAAAATAACTTTTTCAACTTAATTTTTGAAAATGTTCCGGAAATACTGCGTCCTTTAAACATATATAAAATTAAAGCTTATTTTATGTACTACAAAATGAAAAAAAAAAATTTGTCCCGACGATCTATCTTCTATACGCAAATGGCTACCATATTGAAAAATATACTATTTTTGTATGATAATTATGGGTTTTGTATTTTATTTTAATAGAAGTTGATGTTGCTTTTGCAATTATCCATCAATTTTTTAAAATTAAACACTATCTACAGATTTGCATCGAAGCGTTTCTTATGATAGTGATTTTAATCACTGTCAGATTAAATCTACACTGGACCCTACTATGCAATGTCTCCACTATGCCGCGACCCCACTGTGCTACCGTTTTTTTTAATTTACAAATGTAAATGAATACAAAATTTCATTAAGTTAAAGAAAAAAATTATAGAATTAGAATTTATTTCCTTCGTTCTTTACCCCCCGTTTCGGTCCTTTGCTACTGTAAACCATCAACAAATAGCCATTGATATGTCTTTGGACGCCATGTCTTGAAATTTTCTGTTAACTACATCTAAAAAATCAAAAACACAAATTTTGTTAGTTTTTTCAAATTTAAAACTAAACAAAGTAAGCTAATGTAAAATCATAAATTTTCAATGTTATATTTATTTTCATACAATTTTTCTTATCTATTACATATTAATTAAATGGTACTACCGTAGAATTTTTAAGGTCTTATCTGTTCTGTTTATCAATAACTTGGCATTATAACATAATTATCATGTCATATTTAAAATTGTTGTTAAAAACTTCCAAACATAAATTTGCATGATTTATTTTTTAAATATTAATAAAAAAAAAGTAGGTTAATGTTTCCTAGTATTTAGTGTTTTTGATGTATCATTAGATATATATTTACTGAATATACTATTTTTAATAATTAAAAAGTATTATACCTTATGTACATATATCCCACATTTTATATTACCTTTATATACTTTTAACTATATTTCTTATAAAATAATTAATTTTGTAAATTTTTATTAAAAATTTTAGGTACAAAGATGTCTAAGGAACCAGATTTTAATAAATTTAAATTAAAACAAATTTTGATGAATGATACACAACGAAAGATGGTAGCTATAGAAGGTAGTTTTGAAGGTAGTTCAGAACCAGCAGTTGTAGTTATGGAAAAATATGGTTTTGACAATATTTCAATAATGAATATTTGTAATCCTAGCACTAAACTTGTTAACGATATAGATAATGATGTTTACAAATCATTCAGTTGTGTTCCACAATATAATGGTAGTATTTTTTTTTGTTAAATATAATGTAGTGTAATTATAATCAAATAAAATTCTGAAAATAATTAAACTGTTAATCAAATTTTCAATATAAACTAGAGACTGTTTTAATATATATATATATACATAAAAGTATTTCCATTTAGAGATCTGAGTAGGTTTGACAATATATATTATATATTAATGTCAGCGATTCCTTCGATTGTGATTCAGTGATTGTTCATAACCATTTCTTTCACTTTTTCCACGTTTTCATCATGTGCTTGATCGTCTAGGGCATTTGTCGTCTTTAATCTTTCACGGCCACCTTGGAAACACTTATAGCACTCTTAAATCCTCGTTTTAATCATAGTAGACTCATCATACTGACAAAGTAAAAAATGACTTCAGCTGAAAATTTTATTATACTCCATGGACATATGTATCTACATTATGAAAAAAAAATGTTGATAATTGGATTCTTCAAACCCACGAAATTTAAAAATTCCCGTTATTTTCTGGATACATCTCGTTCATTTATTGTGAGATTCAACCATATAACTATTGTTCAATTTACAAAATAGAAGTATACATTTTTAGCATATAATAAAATAAATGAAAAACAAATTACCCTTTCAATAACTTTTTATTACTTTTATAAATACTAATTTGATTGTGTTTTCATTTGACACATCTTTCAAAATACTAAAAAATATGAAATATTTTAATTTGCCAATAAATTACCTATACTTCATTAAATACTTACTATTATTAAATTAAATTGATTGTATTAACTTTATCTTAATGAGAATATAATTATATTTTTAGAAAATGTTTTTTCCAACAAGATGGATTTAATATATCCAGCTACTCAAAAACATATTTTAAAATTTTCTACTCAACCATTGTACCTTGTGCAAGAAACCAGTGAAATATATCAAGATATTACACTTCCCTATATATTAGGAAACAGCTTATCACTACAAGTAAATATTTAAATTAAAGTATTTTTTTTGGTCCAACGTTTGTTTAAAAATAAAACACTTTCAAAATATAATTGAGTATGAATTTGTAATTCTAATGTATATTATTTTTAAAAACATATATTTAAATTTTATACATTCTGAAGTTAATGTTGTTGATTATAAGTTAAAGATTAAGTTTATATAAGAGATATAATTTTTCAAGATAATGAAAACTATCTGATAATACTTTATATTAATTTAGTACCTTTTTGATAAAATTATTATCTGAATCTACATCATTTTACTGTAGACACATTTTATAGAAAAATTTTATCTCTAAATGTTTATCAATTGATTGAAGTGGCCTATACAGTTTGGTTTGAAAGCACATTACGTGCTCGGTGCATAGGTTTTATCCTAGGTTTGAATCTGTTCCTCTTAGTTTTACAAATTTTTGTATCTCCTTCAATATAAACATATTTTTTACAAGAAACGATATTTATTATAAATCAAAGTAAAAAAAAATATATTGAAATAAATAAAAATTATAATTTTTTATTAATTGCACTACTTTAAATTATTTAAATTATTTAACTATTTGAAAAATTAATTTTTAAATTATAAATTAGTGGGTGTATAATTGCTTAGAGTACACATCAGAAAAAGAAAGAATAAAGTATGATACAGCTTCTGAGAATGACAAAGATGATCACATAAATGGATTTTTACTTATGCCTGATATGAAATGGTCTGGAAGATTAGATGAACTCTACTTATTAGCTATTATTAAAAGAAGAAATATTAAATCTCTGAGAGATTTAACAGCTGAACATTTACCTCTACTAAAAAATATACTAAATAAAGGATTGGTAATAAAAATATTAAAATTTTTACTTCTCAAACATTTTTTTTTAATTTTGTAACTTTAAATTTCAGGCAGCTATATATAAATTATATGGAATTCACTCTTCTCAGTTACGTATATATATTCATTATCAACCATCATTTTACCATTTCCATGTACACTTTACATACTTAATGCATAATCCACCAGGTATTATTATTATGTCTATCGTAATATAATTTATCTAATTGTCCACTAAATTTATTTAAACAATTTTCCATGTATAAATGTTTTATATTCTTAATAAAAATATATCTAACAGACAGATTATTCATAGGCAGATTAAACTCCCTATTTACCTATATGGATGGGGATAACAATAATAACTTCACAAAAACCTGAGTAAATAAAAATTTTAAGAATAATATAATAGTTTTATATATTTACAATGTGATAAATTTATCATAAACCACTCAATTATTCTCTAAATAAATACAATATTGAAAAAAATGTTTACTTTATTTAAGTTACTTATATTTTTTAATTTATCAGCTTATAATTAGTTTTAAGAATCATACCTTATAACTTAAAAGGGTGTTCATATTATTTTATTGTTGGCAACATTTATTTTTATTGTAACCTATATTTTTACTAGCTTATAAATTAGAAAGAAAGAATAATCTAATTAAGAAAATGACTTGTTGATAAGAACTTTATGACCATTAGTTTTGAAGTTATTAACATTTTTATACTTAGGAAAAAAAAAGAGTATGCCCAGAAAATGACTAGTGATAAAAATAGCAGCACTCACTCACTTACTCACCTCCAGTTATTACTTTAAATTATTAATAACTTCTGAAATACTGGTCCAAAAGTTGTTATTGACCAGTCATTTTCTTAATTACATAATTATCTAATAAATTAGCTAGTTAATTATGTTTATTGTCATTTTAAAAAATAAAGTTGATACTCCTAGAAGTTATTAGGAATGAAAAAGTAATTATTAGCTGATAAATCACAAAATATTTGTAACTAAAAGAAATTAAAAATTTTGGTATTTTTTAAGTTCATATATTCTTGAATTAATCACTTATTACTTACTTTTGAATTCATCTTTTATATTTTATAATGGTGTCAACTTTATTTTTTAAATATTATCATTTATATTTAACTAGCTTATAAAATAAATGATTCAATTAAGAAAATGACTGGTCAATAATAACTTTTGAAAGTTATTATTATTTTAAAATATAGAGTAGAGATTAAGTATGGTTTATGTTATGTTGAATGAAATAGATTATGTAATTATAATAGTTATAACTTATGTATAATATAAAGAATTGTACAAAGGCAATGTGTTTCATATTCAAGATACAATGAAAGATGACTAAAACTTATAACTATTCTAATTATATTATGTTAACTGCTGCATCGTAAAAGGAATGTAACTCTTTAACCTTTGTACTATGCTAATGAATATGAATATACATTCTAAACTATATGCTATTTTAAATGTACTAAAATTTAATTATTCTGTCTAATGTGTTGTTTAAATAATATCATCAGTTATTTTTATCATTAGACATTTCTTGACAGCAACCTTTCTCTTTTCTAAGTATAAAAATGTTAATAACTTGAGGTTTTGAGCAAAAAAATTTTTATCAAGCAGTCCTTTTTTTAATTAGATCATTTTTTATTTTATAAGCTTATTAAAAATATGTTATTATTTAGAAAAATTTAGTTGACTCACTTATACGGGATCAATTTAAAAAAGTAAGCAGTAACTGATAATTCGAGTATACAGCTGATTGACTAACTATACCTCACGAATTTTCTTTAAAAATATTAATATTATCATATATGTAATAATTTTATTTGTTATCAATCTTTGTTGAGCTACATGATAAGAAAAATAAAGATTCCATTTTCATCCCTTAAGACTCAAATCAATATCAGGTTTAGTTTTTCAAATAGCAACTCAGTTTTTTTTTTATTAATCTTATTAATCATAAAAGAAAAAATCAATTCAATAAATTCTAAACGAGATATATCACTATTTAAAGTTTAGGAGATTTAACAAATAAAACAGTAGTTGGGTAAATCAGTGACATTGATATTTAGTGTATAGATAAGAACTATTGGTGTATTGTTCCGCAACTTAAAATTTGCGCGACTTTTATAAATCAACGTGAGTAATACTCACGTCCCCTAAACATCAATGAACTATAGCTCGCTTATAATTAAAAAAAATTTTTACAAAAAATTGTTTTAAAACTAAATCTAATCTGATTATATAAAAAAATAGGGTTACCATTTGAAAATTGAAAGCTGATACTGATTTAAAGCATAAGGTATGATCATAAAAATGTAATTTTACTCACTGAGCAGCCCAAAATAGAAAAATAATATTTCATAAAGAAAAAACAGTTAACTTATATTTTCAGAAATAATTTATGAGGCATAGTTAATCAATCACCCTGTATGGTACTAAAAAATACTAATAAAAATATTATTAAAGTAATAATAACAACTATTATTATGTTAAGGGAAATCGACTGGTTAGCATTAAAAGAATCGCCCTATATTTTTATGAATATTTATTAAAAATATATGATGGAAAAATAATTGTCCTTTACTTAGTTGATAGTTGCATAATAACAAATATATATGTAATAACATATATATATGTTGTTCAATAGGAATAAATGCAGAAAAAGCACACCTGCTAACAACTGTCATCAATAACATTGAACTTCAAAACAATTACTATCAAATTTCAACACTAAATTTTGTTGTGAAAGAAGGTGACTCATTATTTAGAACATTAGAAGAAAAAGGTAATATACAAGTTAGCAACTAAATACTGTAAACATACAAAACCCCTAACCAAAAATTCAGAATTTGGTTAGAATTTTATTACTAAAAAAACTGTGTTATTATCTGTATTATATAAATTATAAATTTTACAGTTCCTCCAAAATTAGTTGTTATAAAACATTTTAAAGATTAAACCCTTTGACTTAGTAGCAAAGTTCACCTTTGTAATTCACACTTTTTACTTCAAATTATTTTTAAACAATTTTACAATCATAAATTATTATATTTTCTTTGTGACCAACAGCCCATTTTAACAAAATTATATAAATAAACTTATTTATTTTTTAATTTAATAATTAATTGTAAAATAGTTAGAAATATTTTATATACATAAGATATCTTAATCATACAATGTTCCTTGTTGCATATGTGTAACAAGGAACATATACCATTGTACCAATAAAGTACACTTTATTGGTAAAAAAATTGACTAAATCAAAAAAAAATGTATGCATTAATGATAGGTTTGATGTACTTGATATTAGGGTTGCCATAATATTAATTGACTGGTCAAAATAAAAAATCTGTATATAAATTTTGAATTTTTATACAACATTCTTTTTGCACATTTTGTAAAAATTTTGTTTAACTTTTTTCAAGGCTAAGTTCTAGCATATCAAAAAAAAAAAAAAAAACATCACAGGGGGGGGGTTGCAACACAGTATAGACCAGAGGTTCTCAAAGTCAAATGAATCACGGACCCCATCTAAAGACCTAACCCTCATATGTGCTCGCGGACCCCTGGGGGACCGCGAACCACACTTTGAGAAACTCTGGTATAGACAAAACATGGTTGGGACAAATATAAATGATATCTGACAGTGATAAAAATCACTATCATAAAAAACGCTTCGATGCATATCTGTAGATAGTGTTTAGTTTTAAAAAGTTCGTGGATTAAACCAAAAACAAAAAGAATTCCTATTTCCTTTATTATTCCTGATTAGTAGTTTTTTGATTAAGAAATATAATATATAAATAAATATTTATTATGACAATTAAATTAGTATGAGATTGATATTTAATAATTTATTATTGTAATTTTTACAGAAAATTATGAAAAAGTTATAATGTACTTGTTACTTTTATGGCAAACACATATAAAAATTGAAGGGCTTGTTACAAAACTTTTTATTTGTTGTTAATTAGTTTAGTTTAGTTAGAATAAATGGTCTACAAGGCATTTTCATCAGAGTCAAAAATATACTTTTTTAAACACACTTTTTGCGCTAATTTCAAATCTGCAATTATATTTTTTCTATCGCCGATAATTTTTTATTTTATTACTAATTAGTTAAAACTATAGAATATAACTATATGGAGAATAATTTTGTATATTTCAATTGTATCATTTATTTAAACACCAAGAGTTACATAGAAATTATTAGTATTTTTAAAATTATATATTATGATAAAAAAATAATTAAAAACAAATAAAATTGTTTTGAAATTATTACAGATTTTGATTTCAAAAATATATAATATTTTAACATGGAATATTTTAAGAATAATCAGTGCAAAATATAATTTTTAACTTATTATTATTTTTTTTTAAATTGATTTTTTGAAAGTTTATATAAAAATAAAGTTTAATTTGTTACCATAACTTTTAGCTAAACCTCAAGTTGAGTAAATTTCAAGAAATTTACATTATTAAATAGAAAATTTTATGAGAATTAAAAAAAATAGTATTGTTAAGATTAAATACAGTCAAGAAATTGTATAATTACTATTTATTGTAAATTTATCAGAAAATTTCAAATTTTTTTTTGCATTTTTATTATAATAGAACACTTAAATAAAAAGCATAGTAATCATTTCTATGTAACTTTTGGTGTTTAAAAATATTCTAAAATTTAAATATTCAGAACTTAATTAATTTTAATGATTTACTTTATCTAACAAACCATTCAAAATGTTGTTAAAAATATATATTCAATTGAACGTATATTGAGATTTTATTATTATTGTTAATATTTTTTGTTAAATTCAGGTGATACTAAAAATAATTTTTTTTACATTTATGATTTATATAGCAACATGTTACAAAAAAAATTGGGATATTATAGAACCTAATTCGACAACAAATACTTTAAAAGTATTAGAAATTAATGATATTAATTGTCTGTATGGAGAAAGCTGGTTAAGCAACTTTTTATTTGATAAAGGAGATTTTTTTAAATATCTTCAACTAGATAATAGTTGTGATCATTTGATTTATTGTTAAAAATAAAAATTGTTTTTTTTTTTTTTATAGTATTTATTATAAGCTTTAATTTGACATATATTTAAAGCTCGGAGTATTTTCGGATCATTTTTAAAGCTTAAGTTGAAAAAATTAAAGTTTTCTGCAGAAGTTGCTATTTTAAATTCTTTCTGTAGGGAGGTAAAGGGTCGGATTTTCAAAAAATTTATATCAAATAAAAGGGAAATATCTAAGATTTTCAATATTAAAAAGAATTATTTTTATTTATTTATTTTTCAATAAGTTATGGTAATTTAAAAAAACCTAGCACAGGGGGTTCTCGGCACAGTGGTGACGTGCATAGTTGGATCAAGTATAATATCTGACAGTGATTAAAATCACTATCAAAAAAGCGCTTTGATGCAAATCTAGAGATAGTATTTAATTTTAAAAAATTGGTTTAACTAACTTCTGATATCATCCACTTAAGATACAGGGTAGTTGAGAATTAAGTATAGCTGTTAGATAACTTGGTGAGTAAGCTCTTGCTCTAGATAATGAAAGACATGCAATTCCCAGTCCGCTGTCATATTTGTTTCTCAGTTATAGTAGTTCTAGCACATTACAATTAAAAAAAAAGACTAACTTGTCTATCCTAAATATTTATTTAAAAACCAATACTTTGATTTGTTGTAGACTAAAATTAAAAAATAATAAAATATTTATTTGATCACTTGACATGTCAAAATCTAGTTAATTGGCAGTAATAAATTTTGATTGGCCAAAAACCTAATCCTACTTCAAATTTTAAGTTAAAATTTGATTAATTTTATTTGATGTACATTTATTATTTTTAGGTATTGTTTCTAAGGCACAAACAATTGGTTTAATTCCAGAATAATTTGATGTGGCAAATTAAAGTATATAACATTCATACATAAGTAAGATAATATTTATATCATATGTATGATTGTGTATTAGAACATTAATAATTCACTCAAAAATTAAGTTAACCAACCTACATATCAACAAGATAGATATTTTTAAATTAATATTTCCAATTAAAAAAAAGGTAGTGTTTATAATTTTATAAAAAAATATTCTATCAAAATTTCAAAAATGTCTTAACAATGAAATATTTTTATCAAAATGTAATTGTCATAGATTTTATTTATAATATGTTAATTTATTGTATTTTTTATGTGATATTTCCAATAAAAAAAAACAGTATATAATGTAAGGCATTTTCCAAACTATAGTTTTTTTTATTCATTGCTGAAAAAATCCAATAAATGAGTGCTATTAAATACAATGGTTACTTGACACTTATTTTATATAAACTATTAGCATTCAACTATTATACTTACAACTTTTAATCCCACTTTTATTTTATAAAAATAAAAATATTTTAAATATAATTTAATTAAATTCTAAACTTGTTTATGCCTAGATTAAAATCATAAAATACAATCATCTAAACTGAAATACAAAATTTATTTCAGGAAGAGGTAGATTAGTTGTTTTATGTTTTATTCTATTTAAACTGTGAAATAATTGTATAAAAAGGAAAATTTAATAAATATGTATTATTACAGATAATGCAGTTAAACAGTAAATTAGTACAGATTTTTATTTCAACTAAACTGTGATAGAATTAAATTTTGAATATTCAGAAGTATGGTAATTTATACTCATTTATCTTAGTTTAAAATTATTTTGGTAAGGCACATAAAATATTTGATCTACGTTTTGAGTAAAATAATCTAAATATACAAATAACGCTTAGAAATTAGTTATAACTAATATTATTTACAGTAATAGTATAGTTAGTTAAGTTTGTGTTCATTTCTAAACAAGTGTAGATAACAATAAATTAAAAAAAAATTTATTTTTCTCAAATTGTTAAAATATATGTTGTTTTTAACATTATTGATTTACCAATAATTTTATCAAAATATCATTATGAATTCTAAGCAAATAATATGTTGTAAATAAATCATCTATTTATAATCAACTGTTACAATAAACAAATCTAAATTTCTATGGCGGATCATTACTTATGTACATTAACATATAGTTTTTGATTGGTAGGACTACTCTACTTAATTCGTATTAGAAGACGCAAAGGTCACAAATTTAATAAAACTATAGTTACAAATATTAAAATTTAGTTAAATGTGTATAAGCCTAAAACATTCTTTGGAATGATGTAATTTTTATACCCGGTTATAAATGGAAATTTATATTAAATCTACTCTGCTCTTTATATAATATATATCACAATAACTTTCATAAAAAATAATTTATATTTTTTTCCTTAGATAGGAAACCTAAAATATACACCATATTGTTTCTTAAGTTTTATTTAAAAATAAAATATTTAACCATCTCCTCTTTCAGGATCATTTTTGCTATTAACTATCAATTGGTTATCTTCTGGAGATATGCGTACAGATCCTGAATTATTTTTACGATTTGGGTTATTCCAAACTTGTTCTTTTGCTGTACCTCCAAATTGAAACATAAGGTATGTTCCACAAGCTACACAGGAAGCTACAGCAAAAATCCTTCTCCACCTTTCTAATGTAGGCTAAAAAATAAAAATTTAATTTAATAATTGAAGGCTACAAATTAAAAATTATTGTATAAAATATTACATACATTGTCTTGAAGTATAAAGGCAGCTGCTAATGGTGATAAAAAACTTGCTGACATATGTATGGTCTGAGCAAAAGCTAATATAGGACCCGCAAAGTTTGGTGCAATATCAACCACATTGGCCATTGCACCAGCATATGATGCTGTAATTAGAGTTACAGCTATAAACCAAATTATTAATATTAATGTTATTTCACATCCCATATAACCAATAGTCAGAACTAGTAAACCAGGTAACACTTGAGCTATTCAATAAATAAAAAAAAATTATTTTATATTTGGCTAAAAAAAAAAACTTTGATACTCACAAAGGGCTGTAAATAACTTTCTCACATTAGTTAGACTCATGAGTTTATGAGTTATTATATAATCAGCCATATAACAAAAAACAACTGAAGATAAATAACTGCACAAAAATGGTGCTCCATTCATGAATCCATTCTAAAAGTATAAAAGTACAAATATACTTCAAATATGTTAAATAGGCTAAGTCTCTTCCCAACAATTCAGAAAATTATACTTATTGTTATATACAAAGAAGGTGAGGGGGAGATATTAAAATATACAGCAAACCTTTTGTATACTGAATCCTAAAACGGTTTTCATGTAAGATGGTCCATAAATAATAAAAGTGTAATGAATCCAAATTCGTCCAAAAGTTGTGATTCCAATGGACCAAGCTGGAATCGATGTCATAATAGAACACCAGGGTACTTTTAAATCCTATTAAAAAATTATTCAATTATTGAAATTGATATATTAGTTATGTTGAATCATTGACAATATTGTTAATCCCAATCAAAAAAAACAAGTGATTTTACTAACATATTTTTGAAACATAAAATAAATATTAAGCAACTTAAAACTGTCATTAAACATTGATAACAATAATTTATCAAAGATTACATTATATTTAATGAGATCACTAGTAATTAATGTGGTATGATTTGTATATAGTGATATAGACGAGGTTTTTTTTTTATATATTTTAATAATTAATGAATTGGTTATTAAAGTTTTAGAATGATATTTTCGTTTTGTCCTGAAAGAAACTACAATACCATTTCAGAAGTTATGATTTATTAAAAAAAATTATTTTAATGAACATTCTACTACATTGATGATTTAAAATTACCTGTGCTATCTTTCTATTGAGAAATATTCAATAATTGTCAAAATAATTCGATTTATTATTAAAATTTGTTATTTAAAAACTAGCGTTATTAGGACTTATTTAGGGAGGGACTTTAGCCCCTTGCCATTCTTCCTTTCCACCCACCAAAGTAAAAAATTATATTTATTGTTACATAAAATATAATTTTTTAAAGAAAAAAGAATAAATTTAACCTAGCTTTTTTTTATTATTTTAAATACTTAGAGTAATCTCGAGAGAAGTGTCACACCTCCTCACTCAACAATATTTAATAATTATAGTTGGAAATTTTCCAATATAAATTTATGCTGCCATAAGATAATAATTAGAAGAAATCATTATTTTAGAAAAAAATATTCAGCCGTCAAAAATGATTTTTTCCTCCTCCACGTTTACTTGGCGATCCTATTTAAAGGTCACAAATTTTGTTGATAGTTCTATGACACTACAGACAATACCCGTGTTGATATATCTATGATATCAGTCTTTCAAAACCTATTGTCTCGAGTTTGATTTCGAAATAGCCTCAAAACTTATAGCACCATTTATATACAGCATTAAAAAGTTAAGGAAAAAAATCTATTATTTTAATTATTTATAATAGTTAACCGGTTTCCTAACTTATTGAATTCCTATACATATTATACAGACTACTCTATGCATTTTTGATTAGGATAAAATATTGTGATACAATTATTAATGAAACTGTAAACATTTTTTGCTTATTAATTTACTTTAGGGCTGATGATATTCTCGCCTATGTTTGCATTGATGTAATTCAGTTCACGTCTTGTAATTCTTGGATGTTTGTGAGGTAAATCAAACGCCAGCAGCCACCATAGTAAACACCAAGCAATGCCCAATGATCCATTCATGTAAAATACCACTCGCCATCCATAATTACCAATAATGAATCCACATACCATGTACGTCAATCCGATTCCAAAGCTAAACCCTGTCACCCAGGCAACAGCTCAATTACCACCTAACCTAGACGCCAGTTACACACATATCACAAATAGACAGGTAGATAAATGTACGTGTTTACCCGTTACGACCTCCCTTACTGCATGTCAACACCAAATTCATAACTTGATCATTTTCTACTCAAAATTAATTTAATTTTTTTTTTTTAGATTAAAATTACATTTTATTGAGTGATATATAAAAAAATATGTATATTTTTCCAGAATATGTGATTATGATTCTATAAGATTCACACTATTTTAAAATATTCTTACAAATATTAAGACGAAACTTTTATAACATCGTATCATTTTTAAAACAACCTAACCTCATCTTAAAACATTCGATGCCTAGGGAAACAGAATGTGAATCTATAATTCAATGACTTATAAAAAGTAAAATGTCTATTCCAAATTTAAGAGTTAAAATACGTCAGTAAATACAAACTAAAAATATATGTGTTGTAATATTAGTTTACATGTCTGCAGAGACTAGATATTTAAAAATAAGAATATATTTTTATTAATTCAGAATTTCAGATTTATGGAGCTTAATTGTATATGAATTTTAAAATATAACATTAACATACTACAGAGTAAATAAAGTACATAGAAATTTAAAACGCAAGCCTCGTTGTGCCAAATGACTTATTACAAACTTCTTCGATCACAATTTTTAAATTGGCGTATAGCCAGAAAAATTCTTAACATTCCTATATCCTACTATTATCCCTCAATATATATACATTTATATATATGTATAAATGAAACTATTACTTTTCTGGGGTTAGAATTCTGCTGCAAGAGTGATTTTATAAAACAATCATTCCAACTTGTACATTTTCTTATACTCAGACCCGTATTATAAAATGTGTTACCGGGGATAACAAAAATTAATTTCAGTTTTGCCTTTTGAGAATTTTTTGGTTTATCCTGTCTATTTAGTGAGTAAAAAAAGGGATTTTTGGCTTAATTATTACCGGGGGAAATTTTGTGTCTAAATTAATCTCAAAATACGGGCCTGTTTATACTATCTATTTAAATTTTTTTATTATAAACATTTTTAAATAAAATATAAAATAATTGTATACCTTGAAATGATGACATGAATCTGCTCCGTTCATTAGATGGGATCCATATACCAACAAGAGCATACATAGCAGGCCAAGTTAACCCCTAAAAAATAAAATATTTAATATTTGTTTTATCTGCTTTAAAAAAAATTGTACTGCTTATTTTGGCTTCAATATATTTATACTCTCATTTAAATTTATTTTCAACTTACTGAAGCCATGCCTTGTAATGACCTGAGTGCTATAACAGCAGAATAATGTATTGAAGCTGCTTGTGGTATGAGCAATGAAGCAATAGCGGTTGCTAATTGAGAAAATCCAAATACTGTTTTAGAACCGAAGCGCTGTGTTAAAACACCTCCAACAACTTGAGATAATATGTAACACCAATAAAACGAACTGAGAATGGCCGATTGCACTGTAGAGTCCCATTCAAACTCACCGTCTTCCTGTAATAAGAGGTAACATTTAGTATAATATAGTTCGATCAAATTAAAATATAATATTTTACCATCGCCTTATTGTCTTCAATAACTGTTAAAGTGCTATTCACATTGGGTGCATAGCAATATAATTCAGTTATATTAGTGGAATTTTCAATTCTAGTTTTCATTTTAGCCATAGCTACCATAGCTAAATTTATGTCTGTGCGCATCATGAAGCTTACTAGAAAGCCGCTAAAAGACATCATATACAACACTGCACGAGCTGGTATCATATCTAATTATATAAAACATACATTTAATTAAAATAACTAAAAAAAATGAGTATGTACTCATATTTTATATGTTTGATCATATAATATACCTTGTAAGCTTCTAAAACAAAGTTTGCGTTTTTTACCCAGCATTCTGCTTTCTGAATCGTCCATAATTATTGACTACAGCACTACAACACAATTTTGCTATTTAATATGCTAAAAAAAAAATTCAACTTTATTTTTATAACTTTAAAAAAAATCATAATGATTTAAATAAATTTGTGTTTATAAGGGTCGTGAAATAAGACTACATTTCTTGTAGAGTCAAAAGCATAACTAAATATGAATAAATGCAGGAATACCACTGGCATCGTCGAATACGAATTTCCCTCACACCCACCATGTAACTTTGGGGATCATTAATTATCTTCCTCCATAGGCCACAAGAACGTATTTACGCCATTGTGTATAAAATTTGTGTTATGATATAATGAAACCATAGCTTAAAATTTAATATACACTTAATTTTTTTGTATAAATTAATTTAAATATAAAAAGGTCCCGCCCAGTTTTGATATTATTAATAACTTGATCTAGCCATTTTTTAAAATAATTTTTACATTTTTAGACTACGGTATAAAAATATTTTTTATTATTTGCCTCTAATAAAAAAAAAATATAATTTTTTTTTTTTTTTTTTATTTGAAAATTATTCATTATTTGCTATTTTTTTACAAAATATGTTAACCACCCAATAACAACTTTAGGGTAAAGTTGTAAAAAAGATGAAAGATGTAAAAACTTAGTGAAACATTGTATATTCATAATTTTATGCTTATTTTCTTCTACCTATCCCATTCCTAGTTTGTAATCGTCTTAGTGGAATTATAAATTTAATACATTTTTTAGTTGTAATAGTATATTTACTTATGGAGTTCCATAAAATATTAATATAAACTGTTTTTTCATACAATATTTTACAGTAAAACATATCATTATATAAAATGCTAACATGTATATATTTTTTTTGCGTCTACAGTTCAGCATGATTTCCATATCAACTAAATATTTGATAATGTGTTCAAATTTTGCTGATGACATGTTTACTTGTACGTTGTTAAGTATACAAAAATACTAGCTAGTATATAAATTCTATTCTTTGTAAAAAAAAAAATTAAAAACGTATTTTATGATTTTTTTTATAAATATATATATATAATGAGAATTCTGTTACTGATTAGCTCATCTGTATATGTTTACTTCTATTGTACAAATATATTGTATTATTATTCATACTTCATGTGTTTAAACAAATTTTAATATTTATTTCTTTAAAAAAATGGTTGTACAATTCAAACTTAAATGTAGATCAGTGGATATTAGGGAATCAACATGTGAGCTGTGGCTATCTTAAAAGAAAAAAAATAATTATTACACTACAACAAAATTTTAAAGACTAAAGAACTTTAAGATTCAATAGAAAATCTCTTTGAAGGTTTAAACATGGTGGTACCGCAGATAAAAATTCTGTTCCGCCATTGTTACTGATAACGTTCAATTTTTTTATACCGTTACCACAGTCATTTTTATTTCAAAGACCCACTTTTTAACGTATGGTACAAATCTAAATTCAACTTAATAGGAAAATTAACAATACACGAATACATTTTTGTCATTTTGATATTTATAGCAAAAAAAAAAATTAATATATTATCGTTTTATTAGTAGATTTTATTAATAAAATACGATATTTTATTTTAAAAAAACTTAGATTATAAAAATTTAAAACGTTTTTTTTGCTTTTTATAATTTTTTTCATTAGTTGATAAAAATGGGAAAGAAAAAAATTCTATTAAGGATTACAATGATATATATTCCTAGTTTAGATTAAACTTCATAAAATAAAATACTTGATTTTGAAACAAAAACAAAAATACCTTTTAAATTAATCTAGATTAACTGTGAAATTCGTCTACTTAATCAGTATTGGTTACTTAACTGGTAAGTCTAACCACCCTAAATATTTAATATAATTTAATAACTATTTCTTTGCCTTGAGATAACAAAATAAAAAATATATATTAACATAATACGTTTGTATTAAAAAAAAAAAATTATAACAAAAAAAGGCGGATCGCGTCAATTAAATTTATTTCGACCAACTCTTCTATTAATTCTGGATATGCTCCAACTTATATAAAGACAAAAAATATTATCCAAAAATCTCTTAGTAAATATTAAGAACTAAACACAAAACGCCATAGGCGTAGCTTGAACTAAATTTCTATTAATGAGTTTCATAATATTGGTTAATAGAGCCGATGGGAGTTTCTTTATTTTCACATTCAACTGCCTACAAAAAATTTAATTTATTTTTGAAGTCTACGAATTTTTCAGTGAGGATTTAAGTCCCTACAGTTCCTATGTGAACTACGTTAATGCAAAACACCCCTCTAATATGATTATCAATAAGTTCGATTTTAAGGATTTATTCTATTAATGTTAAGTTTCAGTTATTTATTCAATCAAGACAAAATTTAAATTGATTTAGTTATAATAGCTATTAACAATTAAAATGATCACTAAATAGGGTAAAATAATTTAGGTGAAATTATGTGTTTTATATTTCAAACAATAATAAGAAACTGTTAATAATTTGTAATCTAGCGTGAAAAAATTATACAGATAATCTATACATTTTTAAAATTTTTCCATGGAATAATAAAAGGTTTTTAGCAACAATTGTAGCTTATAATTTATTCATGAATTTCTTCATGTTAGTTTTACCTTTTATTTATACACAAGAGGATATCATTGAATGCTTGGACATTTTTTTAAGTATGAATAATAATAATTACCAATTTATACGTTTTTGAAATTGTTATCACAATTTTTTTTTTTTTAATTTTAGTTCAAAAATACCCAGAATAATAATTTTATGTTATTTTAGCGAACAACACATTTTTAACACGTTTAAAATAAAAAAAATACCGGCAGATACGAACATGCGTGATTATAAACCGCACATGCGACAGAGTCGAAGAGTTGAAAACTACACCAAGTACATGCGTCTACTATTTAGATTCTGATTGTGATATTCATTCAAAACTCGTTGTAGCCTATTTTTGTAGTAGGAAGGGCGTTACAACTGGCAACAGTGGGTTGAAAACCAGTATACGAACAGGTCAAAAAAATTCTCTTAAAACTTACTGGTAAAGTATCAACATATACTTGTGATTACAAAAAAGTTATCATATTAGTACGACACATATTATTACATAAATTTAAATTTAAAAATTCAAGTTTTTATTATTATTAAATTAACAGATTTGTCCATGTTCTTATTATATTAAATTACTGTAACATTGGTTAATTATAAATAATTGTTGTAATTTTCCTAAATAGGCTGTGTGAATGAGATTATACATATGATCAAGCAAATAAATTTATTTATTTTTTGTTAATTTCCTGTTAAAATTCTTAGAAGATTAATATAGTGAAAATCGTTGTTATTATTTATTAATATATTTGTTTTTTCATCGAACCCCAGATTTAATTTAACTAAAACAAAGGGATAGCCAACTATTTTATAATTTAAAATGTAGTTGCCCGTTTCTGTGGATTAATAACAAACATAAATATTTATAATTAGTATTATTTATCTACAACCTAAAACAACAAAAATTTAAATAATTAACTAAATATTTTAACATTAATAATTTAAAAGCGTAGTTTTTATAAACGTCCAAGTATTTGATAAACATTTTATATTAAACAATATATATTATAATATAATTATGATATATTTATAAAATTACTATTTATTTATTTTTTTTTAAGCAAAAAATGAACAATTCTTTTTAATTTATTATTATTTAAATTGATCTAAATCGTGTTGTTTTTAGGGTTTGAGGGAACTAGATTCGAAAACCATCTAAGTTAGTCTTTAAAAAAATATTTTTCATTGGTGTGGCATTTGTTTAGACCATGATAAGATCTATAAATCACATAATTATTTTAAATATTTAATATTTTTTATGAGTGTTCTAATTACACAAAATTAAAATAACATACTCTTTAATTAAAAACGGTTGAGCTTACAAGATTTATAATTATCAATTAAGTTTATACACTGATTGTTTTTAACAACTTAATTATTATTAAGCATCCGGACAAAGATTATTAATCAATAATTTGAATTGTACTTATTATATCATTTTTATTGTTCAATTTAAATAATCCTTACTACAGTGTTAAAGGTTATTTTTAAATTCTAGATAATTTCTGTCGCATTCAAATAAAACAAACTAAATTCTATGACTGCAAACATTAAAATCTACTAATTAGATAGTCCGTATATTTAAATTAAGTATTGTATAAAACATGTATTACTAAATATTATAAAAAAATATGTATTTATTCATGAAAAATGAAAACAGTTGTGTGATGACACATAATAAATAAAAAAAAACGTTTTATTTTTTGATTAAAAACCATTTAAACAATATAGCCCATGATTTTTATTTAGACTGAAATTAAGATGGGAGTTTGACCTGGTTCTATAGTTTCTAGAATATTTTTGCTATCTATTACTTTTTTGTTTTAATTTGCGCTTACATTGAATAACCATACAAAAAACGTATATTTTGTCAACCACATGTATAGTAGCTTAAGTGTACTAAATATATGAACACATGTCATATTTCTCATTATCTGTCGTATCAGCTGTTACCATTTTTTTTTTTTATCAAACAATGCCATGCCTCTGTTTTTAACACTTCAAAGTTTAAAAGCCTTTTAAATTTGGTTCCCTCAGTGAGTAATATTCAAATTTTTTTTCATTATATAAAATGAAATATATTGAACAAATAGTTAACTACTCTACTTCATTTAAACTTTTTTTTACATATAAAAAATAGGAAATGCTCATATAATACTATTACAATATAATATTGTTAATAATTTTGAGAATGATTAAGTGTCCGTTGCTAATATACTCAATTTTTCCTATATTATAAACTTATTTCTTAATTTCCTATAAAAACTCCTAGTAAAATATTTACTATATATATACATATACTAAGGTGATCCCAAATGTTTTTTATATTTTTATTTTTGGCCATATTGCTATAGTAGCCCCCTATGGGTTTAAAACTATTATAAAAAGTAGATTAAAAAAAAAAGAAGAATATCTAAAACTTGCAAGTTTAAGTTTTGTGTCATAGATAACTTATTAAGAATAATTTAAACGGTATTAAAATAATTTATATAAAATAACATAGGTTGTTACGTTTTAAAGACAGCTTATTTAAAACACCAAATTTATCAAAATTTACATTAATTTTATGGAACCTAAAAACTGTTTGAAGTCAAAAAAACATATTTTTAACAATTTTGGAAATAAAAAAATTTAGTTTCATTTGATTAAAAGTTAGTTGAATATTGATCAAAACTTCCATAATAATAAAAAAATTAAAACTTAATAACTTTTTTTATATTGAAAGCCTTGGATATAATACAATATAACTTTTAATTAAGTGATGATTAATTTGTTATTTCATTTGGATTATTTCCATTTAAATTATTCTTAATAAAATTTTTATCATAAAATCAGCTAAATTTCTACTTTTCATTTTTTGTTATAAACCCTGGAAAATAAAAATTTAGTTTCAAAATTATTTTAATAAAAATTAATGAATCCAGTTTCATTATTATAAATTTTAAAATTCAGTTGTTTATTTTTAAACAATATAAGAATTATAACTAAATTAAAAAAAAATAATAATTTTTCGAAAGTACGAAAATAAATAGATATGTAAATTAATTTTTGGTAGCATATTATGATTTAATTGATATTAATTATAAAGTATAACAAAATTTTTAACTCAAATAAATTGCAGTATTGAAATTAAAACTTTTATTAGTTAAAAATTAATGCTAACTTAAAATAATATAATTATTTCGATAATAGATCAAACTAAATAAATATTTTTTAAACTAAGAGTTAATATTTAAATAGTAAATAGATCAAAAATTTATTTTATGAAAATATATTTACACAGTTAATAGATTAAAAGAAACTTTCAAGGAAAAATTTTGGAGGATAGAACTTCCTCGAATAATAATAAAAAAGATTTAATAAAACATATCTAGTTATTTGAGTTTTTTCTTCTTAATTTTATGTAACCTTATAAAAACATAAAGTGATGAAATAGTTTATTCTAGCTTTACGATGTATATTAATTTTTGTCCTTGCTAAATAAGATATATATCTAATATTTTGGATAAATACCCACACATCATCACCCACCACAAAAACTGCTTACTTGCAGATGTCTCAAATTCAAATAAAAAAGTTTTATTATAATCCTTGCTTCTCTTGTTAAACAAAATATAATTCATAAAATATCATAGACGTCATAAATTACATTATTCATCATATGTAAATTTATATTTCATAAATAAAGGTAAACTTCAGCGTAAAAAATTATGTCACTTGATTATTGTTACTGAAAAATTGTTGAGGGCAATAACGAAAAAAGGCATACGCTTATTTTTTAATTTTCGTTGTATTAAATAAATAATTAAATTATCAATTAAATAAAAATAAGTTTTGGGGCATAATGTCAAGTGGAAGTTTAGGGTAAGGCTGACCGTCCCAAAGTAGTTGGGATAATGGCGAGGAAAAATAAGAAGAGTTAAATAAATACAAGTATAAGATTAAAATAATAACAATTAATGGAATATTATTATAGTACTTACAACAAAGGAAACTGTAAATCGATTTTCATAAAATTAAGAATATAGCTTAGTTTATTTTTAATACGCTTATTGATAATTATCTCATAATCTTTATACACAACTTATAATAGTGTTTTTTAAAAAATTTTTTTCTACTAACTAGCGTAGCATAATAAAGATAGAAACTAGGGGTTCATAATTTACATTTTCATGGATGAAAATGATAAAAATACAATTTTTCTCTGTAGAAGTAATAAAAAAATGTCTTACATACGTTTTCCCTAATAAATATTTTTGTAATTGCTTTTGATATACTATACAAAGTACATTTTTATTAAATAAAAAAATATAGACAGAATCTACAGAGTCTAAAGAGGACTTAATTCCCTCAAAATCTGTCATGATTCCTCAAAAATTAAGAAAATTTCATGTTTATTTATAGAGAAACATTATTAAGAAGAAGAATCAAATTAGCCTACCTAAACTTTGTTGAAATGACATCTATAAAGCAATATTTATAACAACAAAAAATTAGATTTGTAAACCCATGTGTATTTCAGTTTTTGAATAGTAGTAATAATATTAGAATTAATTAAAAACATTTAAATCTTTAAACTATTTTTTAGTTTTTTCCAAGTTTTCAAATAATTTAATTTTAAGTTATTTTCTATACAAAGCAAACTTTAAAATTTCTGACACTATTACTATTTTTAAATTACAATTGCATTAGTGGTGTCTACTTAAAAGTAGTCTAATTTAATTTTTTTCATAATGTTGAAAATGAAAGTAAATTAAACTACTTCAATGTTATTGATTATTCGTTTAACTTTTAATCTAATTATTATAGTTAATATTATACAAAATTTAAACTATCGTTGCATAATACTATTAAATAACTAATTAATAAAAAAAAAATAAAGTTTATTATTTTTATTAAAAATGTACTTTTTAGGGGTCGTCAGAAAATTTAAAACTATTTTGCTATCAACCATCCTTAGCAAAAAATGTTCTAAAACATAATCCTTTCTGGAAATAATTTTGATTGTTAGTAGCTTTTAGAACAAATTTATTTAAAATTATAATCCCTCTCAAAAAAATATCTGGTTATATTACTGATATGGTACTGAGTCTACTCAATTTAGTTTAGCTCAACAAGAATATTTTAACCGGACCCGTCCTTCTAAATACACCTCTGTATTATTGTCAAACGATATATTAAAAAAATTCTATATTGGAATAACTTAATCACTAGGCCATTCATAAAACTACCTACTGTATTGAAACATGTTATGAACCTAACATAACAATACGCAAAAATGTAGTAACACATTAATTTTAAAAACGTTAAATAAAGAAGGAAGAATGTTATAACATTTATTATAACTCTTGTAATCTTCAACGATTTCTAAAAATCTATGAGTTAGAGAGGACGGGAAAATCTATATAATCTGAATTTTAATGTAACGTTATAATTTGTTTAAACATTAAACAAAAAAGAAGTTTAATTTAATCCTTGAAAAATACAATAATAACTGATAATTACAGTTATTACACTAATTATTAGTAAGATAAAATTTCGATTAAAATGATAGATATCCACTCTAATAAGTTCATTTAAAACTTTAGCATACTAATATATATTATTTAGCATGTCGCAATTTAAAAATCGATTTTTTGTTTTTACACCAAAACAAAACTTTAGTATACTAATATAATTAGTACACTAATCTTTGATTTGTACACATAACTAAATATGAATAAATGCAGGAATACCACTGGCATCGTCGAATACGAATTTCCCTCACACCCACCATGTAACTTTGGGGATCATTAATTATCTTCCTCCATAAGCCACAAGAACGTATTTACGCCATTGTGTATAAAATTTGTGTTATGATATAATGAAACCATAGCTTAAAATTTAATATACACTTAATTTTTTTGTATAAATTAATTTAAATATAAAAAGGTGTCCCGCCCAGTTTTGATATTATTAATAACTTGATCTAGCAATTTTTTTAAATAATTTTTACATTTTTAGATTACGGTATAAAAATATTTTTTATTATTTGCCTCTAATAAAAAAAAAATATAATTTTTAATTTTTTTTTTTTTAATTTCAAAATTATTCATTATTTGCTATTTTTTTACAAAATATGTTGACCAGCCTATAACAACTTTAAGATAAGTACTTATTAAGTTAAATACATTTTAATAAANTTGACCAGCCTATAACAACTTTAAGATAAGTACTTATTAAGTTAAATACATTTTAATAAATATAACTAATATGAATCGCGGGAGGAGTACACAAACACAGTACGAGTTATACCCACCCTTGCATCATACTCATTCTATGTATTAAAATGTTTGTAATTCAACAAATATTTTATTCTAATGTTATCCAAAAGTATTATAAGAAAAAGGCTCAAGAATGACTATTTAAATTTTGAAAAAATAGAAATTGTATTTTTTTTTTTTTTTATTAGACGTAAGTAATAATATATATATATGCTCTTAATGTAGTCAAAATCTGTAAAAATAATTTAAACAAAGTAATACAAAGTATTTTCTGAATCAAAAGTTATTAAGAATGTCAAATTCTAGTTGGCACAACTATATACAGAGCGTCTCAGACTTAATAATAATGCTCACAAGTTTTAATATAAAAAATTTTTTTAAAAATTATTATTGTCTTTTTAAAACATATTTTTTATTATTTATGACTAATAAAAATAAATATAAAAAAATGTATTTTTATTTTATTCAAAATGTTTAAAGAACTATTTTTAATCTTTTTTTTACAAATTATGTTAATGGGTTGATAACAATTTTGGGACAAGTATTCATTTAGTTACAAACATTTTAATAGATAAAAAGGGTGGGTGCAGCCTGTATTAGAGTATGTATACTTTAATAGCGTTTTATATTCACACAATACATTAAATTACATGTAACTTTAATAAATACCCTAAAAATATTATCATAATATTGTTATTATAGTAAAAAAAATGTAATATCATACTTAAAACAAACAAGATAAATTAAATTATTGAGAATCATATATATGCATATTTTTTTTCTTTTTGTTATTAACCTATTATAAACCCCAGGTTGTTAAGTAAAAATGGCTTATAGTATGTAAATATTGAGGCTAATGGCCAGAACTGTCAAAGTTTTATTAAAAATAAAAAAATAACTTTTCTTATATGTAATAATAATAATAGGAAAATATTAAAAGATATTCTTTAAATCTAGCCTAATAAAACGAAATCTGCTCTTAAAAAAATGTTAATAAAATAATAATTGTATCAAAAGTTAATAGAGTTTTGAGTTAGGTTTGAGACACTCAGTACAATTTTAAATTAAATAGTATATTAGATACATTTCTGATGAATTTAAATAATTTATGATTTAATCAAAATACTAATTCTAATTTGAATAGTGTAAGCATTAAAAATAATTTATGCCTACAACGCCAACGTGAATATTATATAAAAGTGATGGACACCTGACCATGACATTTTGCTGATTAATATAATAATAAATTTCGTATAAAACTACTAAAAACATAAAACAGAAAAATGTACTAAAATTCAGAAAAACAGATAAAATTTTGTTTATCAAGCATGGATATAAAGTTAAACGTTTCTTTTTTTGTGTGTGTGTGTAATACTCTTAATAAGAAAAATTTCTTGCTCTTATTTACACTTTCTGACTGTAGGTTATTTAAAAAAAAATGAAAGTAAGTTAAATAAATATTAAATTAATTTTAGCTAATCTAAAAATCCTATGTTTACAATTGATTCTATGATTATTTTATTTCATAATTTATCTATAGTAAAATATTTTATCAAGAATGTTAATTAATTTTTAGTCGAGCACAATTTCGGTCACTTAAAATAAAACTATAATATACAAATATATAACAGATCATCATATATGATTATAAAGTATTTACTTTTTTCTATGAATTAAATAATTAAATAATTATGAATTCTAGATTAGTCATGTATTTTATCATGAATTATAAATTTTTATATCAACACATTTTAATGTTAAATTGGGAAATGAGTAAATGGACCAGAGCGTATTTTTATTATGAGCATAAATTATGGAGGTCTTTCATTTAGAGATTTTACATTTTAAAAATATTAACTAGTATAGTGGTGGAACCAGTGGGAATTATGTGGTCGTAATGTATTAACTACCGTATTTATTATATAAATAATGTTTATTTTGGGTGTTATAAATTGTTATCTTAATATTTATAATATTAATTCATAGCATATTTCACTCAAACGTTTTTTTTTTGATAAGACAGAGGCGTATTTAGATGATTGAAAAGGAAGTACGAATTCCATCGACTTCCCCGTAAATAAATAATTATTTTAATAAAATATTCTTATTATAAAATTATGTTACTTTAATTTTTAAATCAAAAATATTTGTATTATACAATTAAATATTTAACGTTTTTAATAATAAAAATAAGAATAGAAATAAATTCATTTTATTAAAATTTTGTTTTTATTTAAATATAAAATTAATACTAACAGATGAAGATCGAATAAAGCAAAAAAAAAAAATGTGTTGTTATGCATATTAATGTATAATAATATGTATTATGTATAATTCTTCTAAAACTGATGGAGTCAAACAAGCTATTCGATCAATATTAAAGTAGTAATTTTTAAATAATTTGTTACTTTTCCAAATGGCCCTCTCGGCCATTGTTATTTATAAAACATACACGTAAATCTAGGACATTTCTTATTAGTTAAATACTTATTTGATAAAGTCAGGAAATTCATTATTCTAGACACGAATCCGACTTAAAAATTAGTTTTACTGTTAAATAATTTATTAGAATAAATTCCCTTTAAAATATTAATAGATATTAAAAAAATTTTATCACATAGAATAATCATAGCAAATAATGCTTTTAAGATGAAAATATTTCAAAATCAAAGCATTAAATGTAAAATATGTTTGAAAAAAAAGTATAATGATCATATCACATAACCTCAAAAATGAGGTTTAATTTTGAGTGTGATTTCCACGATTCATGAGTTTTTTTAACAAATGTAGATGGATAATAATTGTAACACAGCCAAATAAAACCGATTTTTTGCATTCAACATTGACATTAACATTAACCATGAATAAATTTGTCATTTGGCACCACAAATTATCATTTCTTCAGGAAATTTGATCAAAGTGGAGGTGTAAGTCTGTATGAATGTCGTCGAATTACTTGGAATACATCCAATAGTTCATAATACTTGATTATTGTTAAAAACAATTTTTTTACATTATGAATATTTAAGATACGCTCTTCAAATGGATTGAATAATCGTTATTTTTATTGGCATATGTTTGTTTTTAACTAAATCTAAAAAAAAACTTGTGGTTCTAATAGAACACGTGTTAAAAAAATTGATTTAAATGATTATGAAGAAATTAATGATTATAAAGTAGGTTTCAGTTGTACACATTTCTGTATTTTTCTTTACTATAGTTGACAATTAAACACTACTGTTAGAGGTGTTGGTTGCAACTTTTACAAGTTTTATGGTTACAAAAAATACATGCACACATTTATTTAGGATTACAGATGAAAGGATTGTTTTGTGTCATCCAAACATACACAATATATTCCAGGTCATGCGATAACCGGCCTACTATAAGCATAATTAAAATAATATGGAATATAAAATAACCTCAATAAAGGATAATTATTGTGAAATTCATTGAGAATATTTATCATAAATTAGTCAACCTAGTTAATGTAAGAGTGAGATTCAAGTTATGGTGCATCTTAGCCAGTGGATTTTTAAAACACACAAGTTCAACATAAATTTGAACGTCTTACCTGAGAACAGGTGTGCGTGTGTGCCGAATGGAATATGAGCGTCGCGGCCGGTTTTTACGTGAGACCTCTACAGCACAGACTGTCGGTCCGTCTGCGCTGGCTGTCGTATGACATGTTGCGACAGGCCGGTTGCGGCAGTGAACACGATAAAAAGATAGGGGTACTGCGGTGGCGGTGGCAATGTGGACGCACACTACTACTGGTGCGACTACCGAGCGCTTGCTGTGGGTACCGCCAACGCTGCAAAACGCCGACGTTGTGCAGACGCGCAAACCCACCGCTACCACCACCCAACACTATACGGGATCGGTTCAGTCCCCCGACAGAGCCGATCGATGAGACCCCCGGTCATCACGTTAGAGTTCGCATCGGGCGTACTATCCCCCCAGCTACCGCCATTAACCATCAGTGTGGGAAACTGTTCTATAATAAAAGCAAAAATAAATGTTGTTATTGAAATAACTTAATATTTATGAAATTATGATAGTCTCCCTGCAGACTATAAAGTAGGGCGCTCCGTAGTAGACAATTTACGAACTAGTTGGTAGTAAAGAATAAAATATGTATTATATAAATATATGTTTTTTTCATAACGTAATGGAATATTACAAGTTGTTAATATCTATTAATAAACAAACCAATAAGTAATAATGATAATTACGATTTTAATTACGTGGATATGAATATCATGATGAGGAAACCATCCAGTAACGGAACCTTAAAATTCATCTGGGTGTATCAAAAAAATTCGATTATCATAATTTTAATGAAAACATTTTATTATATATATATTAAAATAAAAATTTTGTGATTAAAAAAAAAAATTTTCAGGTCGCTCAACATGTTTTTAGTATTTTGACCACAAAACAATAAATGTTCTATGTTATTCAATTTTAGGTCAAATATTATAATTATTACTTTTAAAATGGTCTAATTTTTAATGTAAAATAAAATTATTTTAGTTTCAAAATTTCAAGTTGCAAATTAATAAAGTGGACATTTATAATTTGCTTCATTATATAGTGTACTTCTAGTAAGGCTTAAGTAGATTTAAAATTTTGTAAATTTTTTATTTTTATGCGATTTGACTCACATTTATGTATATTACAAGTAGAAAAAAAATATTCACTAATTTTAAAAACTTATGCCTCTTTTCATATTTTAGCGTAAGCTAAAATATACGAAATTCTTAAAAATATTAATAAATGACGTTTGATCATTAAATATTTTTGTATATTTTAAAATATATTTTTTTATTAAACATTTAATTTATATTAAATGTAATACAATATGAACGTTTTATTTATTTTTTTTTGTAATAATAAAACTTAATTCCTACAGTTTGGGTAATCATTGTGAAGCTTATCTATAAGCTTCACAACTAGACTTAAAGCTTCTAAAATAAAAATAACGGTAGCACAGGGCGTCACGGCACAATGTGAACATAGGATAGTTGGGATAAGTATAGATGATATCTGACAGTTATTAAAATCACTATCATAAAAAACGCTTCGATGCAAAATTTTTTAATTTTATGAAATTAGTGGATTATTTTAACAGAAACATCAACTCCTATTTCCTAATATACAGAGTGATTGAAATCTGGTAAGACACTTATTTTCTCAGAAAATATTGAGAATTAAAAATTTTTGTAAAAAGTAAAATTATTAAGTTTATAAAACTCTACAATAATATGAAAATAAATAAATTTTTTTTTATCCCTTCAGGGATAAAAATGTTTATTTATAATATTTTTAAATGGGAACCACTATTTTTGATTTGATAATATGATAGAAAAAAAAATTACAAATAATTTTGTTCTTATAATTTTTTTTATTCGAACAACCGTTTACGTTTTATAATTGTTTAAAGATTTTGACTTCCAGAAAAAATATTGTCATTTATTACGTTTCATAATATCAGTGGCAGTGCAACTGGTATTTTTGTTAGATCCTTTAGTTTTACAAAACCATAGACTTAGTTATTAATAATACACCGAAAACCCGGTTTGAATCTATTATTGTTATCACTCATTTAGTGCGTAGTAAATTTTTATAGCTAATTTACCTGTCATAATTTGATAAATAAAATTTGGTTTATGCAACATCAAATAAAAAAACCATCACAGGGGGGTCGCGACACAGTGGTGACGTGGCATACTTGGATCTAGTATAATGATATCTAACAGTGATTAAAATCACTATCAAAAAAAAACGCTTCGATGCAAATCTTTAGATAGTGTTTAATTTTAAAAAATTGGTGGATTATTCCAAAAGCTACATAATCTGCTAGTTCCTTATTAATATCCTGATTAAGATAAAGTATGTCGAATGAAAAAGGGATTATTAAAAAATAGTATTACTCATAGAAAAATGTAAAAAAGAATTATATTGATCCATACATCTTTCAAAAAGTTATAGCATTATAAAGTTAAAAATATAAAAAAGAATTTTTTACAAAAATCATATTTTTTTTATTATGTTTGATGTCTGTTTTCACCATGAAGATAAAATAAAGTCCGAAATTTTTTTTTACCATAATTAAGTATATTACATTAACTTTTATTTAAGATATATATAAAAGTGTCAGACCTTCCGGAACATTTTCAAAAATCAAGTTGAAAAAATTAATTTTTTGTGTAAAAGTTGTCATTTTAAATCCCCCTCTGTGGGCAGGTAAAGGATTAGATATAAAAAAAAAAAATATACCAAATGATAGGTAAAGACATCATGCATCTATAAAAAAAAGAATTGTATTGATTTAGTTATTTTTAAAAAAGTTATAGCAATTTTAAGTAAAAAAAATTGAAAAATTTTTGAAAATTAGCAATTTTTAAATTTGTAATTTTTTTGGAGGTTTCCCCCATTTACGGGGAACGAGGGGATTTTTTTAATTTTTGAGGGTAATGTCTTCGACTAGATACGATTTGTGATCTTTTGACGTATCATTGAAAGAAATCGGTTCGGTGAGAGCCGAGAAAAAGTGGTAACAGACACAAAACAAAAAAAAACACATCTTAGTAAAACCAATACCTTCTCAGTTTCGCATCAAAGCTAATAATGACTTCTGTATTTAATACAGTAAAATGACAATAGAAATTTGGCCTAAAATCATTTAACTTTAACAAGCTGTAACGGGCGAACGGTTAATCGCATAAAAAAAAATTATAAGATAAATTAATAAAATTGTTTGTAAATTTTTTTCTATCATATTATAAAGTTAAAAATAAGGGTTCCCAATTAAGAAAATTATAAATAAGGGTTTTTATCCTTGAAGGGACGAAAAAAATAATGGTTTGACTACATATTATTGTAGAGTTTTTTGAACTTGATGATTTTTCTTCTCTATAATAAAATTTAAAATTCTCAATATTTTATGAGAAAATGAGTGTCCTACCAGATTTCGATCACTGTATATATTAATTAGTAGTGCATTGATGTATGAGTGTATTATATGAATAAATACTAATTATAGTATATAAATTTATAGTATATCAACTAATATATTTGTTAATTTACTAATTAATTATAAAATAGTTAGAAATATTTTATATACATGGGATATCTTAATCATACAATGTTCCTTGTTGCTTATGTAAAACAAGGAACATATACCATTGTACCAATAAAATACCTCTTTATAGGTATACTTTAATAATTTCATGGTAATTTTTCATTAAATAAATATTTATTGATTCATTAAACTGACAAGATAAAAAGTTGAAAAAAATTGACTTAATCAGAAAAAAAAATTATGCATTAATGATAGGTTTGATGTACTTGAAATTAGGGTTGCCATAATTGGTCAAAATAAAAATCTGTATATAAATTTTAAATTTTTATACAACATTCATTTTGCACATGTGGTCGTTATTTTGTAAAAATTTTGTTTTGCTTTTTTCAAGCCTGAGTTCTAGCATATTAAAACAAAATCAGTAGCACAGGGGGGGGGTTGCAGTACAGTATAGACAAGACATGGTTGGGACAAATATAAATGATATCTGACAGTGATAAAAATCACTATCATAAGAAACGCTTCGATGCATATCTGTAGATAGTGTTTAGTTTTAAAAAGTTCGTGGATTAAACCAAAAACAAAAAGAATTCCTATTTCCTTTATTATTCCTGATTAGTAGTTTTTTGATTAAGAAATATAATATATAAATAAATATTTATAATGACAATTAAATTAGTATGAGATTGATATTTAATAATTTATTATTGTAATTTTTAAAAATAAATGATAAAATATTATAAAGTAGTTAATATTTTTATGTCAAACGTGTATAAAAATTGATGGTCTTAACACAAAACTTAGAAATAGTTTTTTGTTAATTATAAATAAATGGTAATGAATAAATTCTACAAGACTGTAGTGAGGCCAGCTATGATGTATGTTTCAGAGTGTTGGATGGTTTATAAGAAAGTAGAGCAGAGAATGAGTGTAGCAGAGATGAGAATGCTTAGATGGAAGAGTGGAGTGACTAGAGAAGGTAGGATTAGAAATGAGCATATAAGAGGGAGTATAGGTGTAGCGTCAATCGTGGATAAGATGAGAGAAAATAGACTTAGATGGTTTGGTCACGTTATGAGGAGAGAAGAATCGGAAGCCGCAAGAACAGTTATAGAAATGAATGTTGAAGGGAGAAGAGGTAGAGGAAGACCAAAAAAGAGATGGAGGGATGTAATTGATTGCGATATGAGGACAGCTGATGTGAGCGTAGATGATGTGGAAGATCGTATCAAGTGGAAGTTTAAGATAAGGGTGACTGACCCCAAGTAGTTGGGATTAAAGCGTGGAAAAAGAAAAAGAAGAATTATGAATAAATGGTCTGCGAAAAATTTTCATCAGTTTCAAAAATATACTTTTATTATTCAATTTTTCGTACTAATTTTAAATCAGCAGTTATACTTTTTCTATCACCGATAATTTTTGATATTATTATTGATAAGTTAAAACTATAGGATATAACTATAAAGAAATTAGTACTGTATATTTCAATTGTATCAGTTATTTAAACACCAAGAAATACATAGAATTTTTTTATTACGATAAAAAAATAATTAAAAACAAATAAAATTGTTTTGAAATTATTACAGATTTTAATTTCAAAAATATATAATATTTTAACAAGGAATATTTTAAGAATAATCAGTGCAAAATATAATTTTTAACTTATTTTTTTTAAATTGATTTTTTGAAAGTTTATATAAAAAAAAAAGTGAATTTGTTACCATAACTTTTAGCTCAACTTCAAGTTGAGTAAATTTCAAGAAATTTACATTATTAAATAGAAAATTTCATGAGAATTAAAAAAAATAGTATTATTAAGATTAATATACAGTCAGGAAATTGTATAATTACTATTTATTGTAAATTTATCAGAAAATTTCAAATTTTTTTTAGCATTTTTTTTATAATAGAACACTTTAATAGAAATCATAGTAATAATTTATATGGAACTTTTGGTGTTTAAAAATATTCTAAAATTTAAATATTCAGAACTTAATTAATTTTAATGATTTACTTTAACTAAAAAAACCATTCAAAATATTTTTAAGGTACTTTAAAATAAAATACAAAATCGAGAAACATTTTTATAACATATTTTTAAATACGGTAGTCGTTTTCACCATGAAGACAAAATTAAGTTCGAATTTTTTTTTCAAAATAAAATATATTACATAAGCTTTAATTTAAACTGTATATAAAAATATTAGTATTTCCGGAACACTTTTAAAAATTAAATTAAATAAGTTACTTTTTTGTGAAAAAGCTGTTATTTTAATATTTCTTTTGTAGGCAGGTAAAGAGTCAGATTTAACAAAAATATATAAAAAATGCCAAGTTATTATTTCATGTATCTATAAAAAAAAATTTTATTGATTCATACATTTTTCAAAAAATTATGGCAGTTTTAAGTAAAAAGAATTGAAAAGAATATATTATTATAAAATGATATCAATGATAAAATTACGCAAATTAATAATTGTTATTGATTTTAACTTGACCACACATTAAAGACTTGTAGTTAATATATAAAAATGTTTCTATTATTTTGTAAGAAAAATTTGACATAATTATTTTTATAAAAAGTTCATTCAAACATTAATGACTTTCATGGAAAAGAAATTGCATACTGTTACTAGTAAATTATGTAATAAGATAGTATTTATTTCCGTTCATTACATAATATGGTCATTTTTGGTACCATAGGAAAATAGTACAAAAATACAAAATTGAACAAACATTAAAATTTCATAACAAATAAAGTAATATTTTTTTAGTGTATTTTAGTATAGTATATATTAATAGAGTAAATATACTTTATAAAATATTTTTGTTTTTTTTTAATAGTTCTAATATATTGTTTTTAATTTTACTTTTTTTTTAATAAAATAAAAATATATAATTTTTATGTTACTATTGTCCTAAAAAAATAGCATAAAAGAAGTGGATTATTAATATTTAAAATTAATCAGATTAATATTTCTTGAATTTCGTCTATTTTCTTCTGTTTTTCTTGAATATTACGTGATATGGCTCTATCAGGAGATCATACGGCATCTAATTATACTGATAGTAATTCATACGCATCTTTAAATTTCTATTGCTGCAACCCTGGTACATTGGTTTTATAACGAACATTGGTTGATTCGACCATATTAAATATGTCATTCATAAGAAAAAACCTTATTTTCGTGACTAAAATAGTAAATTTTAGAATATATTATATACCTATCAATTAGTACTTTTTTATTTTAGGTCACGTAATTTTAAATTGACTAATATAAAATACAAAGTATACCTATTATCTTTAAGTAAACTTAATTAACTATAAAAGTTATATATTCTGTATATGTAAATATCTGTAATTTCTACAAATTTACACATTTCCTTATGAAAGCCAGAATATTGTTAGTCTAGTTTTTGATCACTCATTTCATAAGGTTAAAATTCAGTCCAAACAGGTATGTAATATTTTTTTAAAAACTTGTATTCCATAAATATTTTGCTAGTATTTTTCTATAGCTAAGAGTGTGACATTTTAACTCGGTAATTTGCCAATTGATATCTGTTTAATGTATAGGTTTTTTTAGATTTGGTATTAATTTAATATTTCATATTTATACTATAAAGAGTAAATAAATTATTTTGATAAAAAAAAATGTATGCAAAATAAGTATTATAAAAATGATTGTTTATTGTAAATCTTAAAGTTAAAACTGTTTAAAAACAAAGTATTTAAGTTCTATTTAAAAAAAATTATATTACAAAAAACATTTTTTTTAGAAATAATAAATATGTTATGAATATAAAAGTTTATTATAATATTATAATTATAATTTGTAGTTAATAAGAAAAAAAAACTGATTAACATCAATTTTGAAGTTTGGAATGTGAAAAATAAATTTTAAAATTTACAATTTGGTTTTGCGTGACTTATAAAATCAATAGAAAGTTAAAAAAAAGTAAGCAAATAGCTTATGTAGTATTTTAAAATAAACATCGAAAATCGATTGGACAATTTTCAATTTTTTGTTAACTTTTGCCGCGTACTAAGAAAGACATTTTTTTCTGTTAACAATTAAAATCAAATTAGAAACATCTCTAATTTTTTGTATTTTCTCTAAGTTAATAACTCAAACATTTCTTAGATTACAATTCTGAGATGATTCTTGAAAATTTTGTTGGTGATGTACAAAAAAACATAAATTTAAAAAGTAGTGTTATATTGTATAATTTGTTAACTTCAAAAATCATACACATCAAACTTTGAATCCGATAAAATATAATTTTTACACCAAAATTTAAATATCTAATTTTAATTTATTTTTAAAAGCAAAATAATAATTAATTGGGATTATGGAAGAGCAATACATTTTATTAGAATTCCACACTTGATATGTTTGTTATTGATAATGTAGTTAAGTAATGGTAGCGTATAGAGTTATGAATTCTCTGAGGTATAAAATCTTAGTACGCATGTGAAAAAATGTAACTAATAATATTTAATTAATTAATAATTAATTTAATTGTGGTGATTAGCTTGAAAACCGTAAGAATTATTTAATTATTATTATTTTTTGAACAAAAAGTATAGTTGTAAAATCAATACTGTCTTATTTTTGAATTGGAAATAAATGCCAGAAAAAACAAATCAATTTCGATTGATTAAAATCGCTATTTAATAAATATTGAACCAAAAAATATTATATTTCTTAAGACATTTTTTCTACTACATAGTTAAGATTCTTATTAAGCTTTATTTATCAATTAATAAAATAAAGAAATATAATAGTTTTTATATTTTACAATTAATTTTTTTATTTTGCAAATTTTTAGATAAATATAAAATTTATATATATATTTATATATGTATGTATGCATGTATTTTATTTGATTAGGCATTATTTTTATAGAACAGTAATAGAATAAATGTATCAAATATAAAAGTATAGAAATTGTAATGAGGTTTTTGAAAAAGTTTAATTATATGAACATTTATTGTATTTATATTACTTTTACAAAAATCGTTTAAAAATGATTTGATACAATTAAAAGAAAAATCTGTATTTTGGGGTAGTGTATGTAAATTTTAAACATATATAAACAAAATCTATAATTATTACCTCCCGTATACAAAATATTTTATATTATGTTTTATTAATATCACTAAAACATTTCTATGTGTAATTTGATCAAATTATTTCACCAGAGAAAACAGGAAGCTTATAAACATATGGTTATTTCTATAACTAAGCTAGTTTATAAAGGTAGAAAACACTTTATACGACAATATAATTATTATATATATTTAATAGAGGAATAATTTTAATTTTCTTAATTATTAAAAAAATTATGAAGTCTTTTACTGAGATCTATAATAATACTATGTAAGCAATATTTAGTTTGATAAGAGATAACTAGAGCGCATTTTATATACATATTTCTAAAATTTGTTAATTTTTTAAGAATTCTGCTGTATTACCATGTAAATAGTCATATTTTAGCTTCGATGCGAAGCTGAGAAGGTATTGGTTTAACTATGATGTGTTTTTTTTTTTTTTTGTGTCTGTTACCACTTTTTCTCAGCTCTCACCGAACGGATTTCTTTCAACGATACGTCAAAAGATCACAAATTGTATCTAGTCGAAGACATTACCCTTCAAAATTGAAAAAATTTCCCTCGTTCCCCGTAAATGGGGGAAACCTCCAAAAAAATTACAAATTTAAAAATCGCTAATTTTCGAAATTTTTTCAATTTTTTTTACTAAAAACTGCCGTAACTTTTTCAAAAATGAACATATCAATATAATTTTTTTTTATATAGATGCTTGATGTCTTTACCTATCATTTGGTATATTTTTTTTGTAAATCTGACACTTAACCTGCCCACAGGGGGGGATTTAAAATGACAACTTTTTCACAAAAAATTAACTTTTTCAACTTAACTTTTGAAAATGTTCCGGAAGGTCTGACACTTTTATATATATCTTAAATTAAAGCTAATGTAATGTACTTTAATTTGAAAAAAAAAAATTTGACCTCTGGACTTGTCTTCATGGTGAAAACGGCTACCGAATGCTATTTTTGTGTGAAAATTTTCGATTTTATAATTTACATTTTTTACTTTAAAGTGCTATAACTTTTTAAAAAATGTATGGATCAATACAATTTTTTCATGAGAAGTAGTATTTATATACATCTTTCATTGGATATACTTGTTTATTAAATCAGGCTATTTCCCTATATATGGGGGGGCTTCAAATATAAAAAATGCATATAGAAAGTAGAACTTTTTCAACTTAACTTTTGAAAGTGTTCCGGAAGGTCTGACACTTTTATATATATCTTATATTAAAGCTAATGTAATATACTTTAATTTGAAAAAAAAAAAATTTGACCTCTGGATTTGTCTTCACGGCGAAAATGGCTACCGAATGCTATTTTCGTGTGAAAATTCTCGATTTTATTATTTATATAATATTTAACTTTATAATGCTATAACTTATTGAAAAGTTTATGGATCCACACAATTTTTTTATGAGAAATAATATTTTTTAATAAACCCTTTTTCATTTGACATACTTTATCTTTATCGAGATATTAATAAGGAACCAGCAGATCAAGTAGCTTTTGGAATAAAACACCAATTTTTTTTAAATTAAGCACTATCTAAAGATTTGCATCGAAGCGTTTATTTTTGATAGTGATTTTAATCACTGTCAGATATCATTATACTTGATCCAACTATACCACGTCACAACTGTGCCGCGACCCCCCTGTGCTGGGTTTTTTTTTTTTTGTTTGATCATTTTTACTTTGTTATTTAAATTCGAAAATCGAATTGTTTATGGTTTCTTATACTTTATTTTTTTTTGACTGTATATTACGGAATGAAAAAAGTGTCTATATTTTATAAACATAATAAAATCTATAAAACCTTTAAAACCTGTTTTATTGCTCAATAGTATTAGACTCTTATGATCTGTTAGTAAAATCGGCTTACTATAATAAATTTAATATTAACTAGATATAACTGAATTGTATTTAATTTAAAATAATTTTTTAACAACTGTATAATAAAAATTGATCACTTGCGGCTAATATTATTTAAAATTAAAATCATATTAAAATTATTTATTTTTAATTTTTACACTTGCTTAATCACATATACAGAGTGTTCACAAAATAAGGAAACAGATCAATTGTTATGAACAATAAAAACAATAGAAATCTGTTTTCTTATTGATTACTATAAATTATATAGTTGCATATATTACATAGTTTCAACTTAAGTGATGATAACGCTTATCTACTCAGGTTGAAAACTGTGCTACATGTTTAATGATTTAATCGCGTTAAAGTAGTATTTATCGTGAACAAAAAGCGCTAGTAGTAAGTGGCCCAACAGTAATATATAAAAGATAACAAAAACATAAATTTTTTATTATTTTAAAATTATCTGTGAAATTAAAAAAAAATTAGTAGGACTACAATTTCAAGAAAAAAAAAATGTATATAAGATAAAACTTAATTGACACTTTTCCATAGTTCAGTTTTAATTTTTTCAGAGTAATTTGTAAATAAATTGAAAAAATTAATTTTTATAATAAAATGTTGAATATTAATATTTAAAGTCGTATTAATACTGTTGTATTATATTTTAAAACAATTTTTTTGTAAAATAATTGTGTTTCTAAAGAAGTAGGCTCCGCCTCAGGCCCTACTTAGTCCCGATTAGATTGTGTTAAATGTTTAACTTTTTATTTTTATCATTTTTGCAATTTCTAGCTAAAAATCAAAGAGATGATTGAAAAAAAGATCAATAGAGCCATATTTTCTTGGCTCTAAAAAATAATGATACTACAGGTATAGAGAGGACGATCGCCACTATCCCTCCTTTAGATACATCTCTAATATACACAATAATTAATAATATTTTAATTATAAGAATTATGTTAATATTTCAGAATAATTGGAAATCTTTTTTTCTGATATCTCCAAAATGTCTTTGCGTAAGTCTGGTGAAAATTTCAAACTTTAAGTCATAAAATGCTGTTATCAACGAACTTTTTTTTCGAAAAAAGTCGAAATTTTAAAACTGTTGTGGTCGAGTTACACACATTTTTTGACCTTCACTCATAATTTTTCCCGTAGTCTCGTGGCAGTACTTTCATTGAAAAATATAAATTTTGAAAATCGGAGCACACTAAGTAATTTTCAAAAGAAAAAACTACTTTTTTCCTTATTTTATTATACAGGGTGGCTCACCACTCACTGACAACTTAAATAACTTTTGATCCAGTTAATATTTTTAGTTGATTTTTTTTTAAATAATAGTTATTAGTTAGGTCTATAGCTATATCTAAATAATTAATTTTTTTACATTTTATTAAAAATATTAATTATTTTTAAATTTTAAATAAAATGTAAAAAAAAAATCTAAGATAGCTATTTTGTAGAGTAGAATTTAAGAAAAATTTTAGTAAAAAAATATCTTATTAATATTCAGTAGTAAATATTCTGTAGCGTTTTGAAGTTTGTGAAAATTTGAATTTTCATGTATTATTTTACGGTATTAAACATTGAAATACGTATTGAGAAAAGGACAGAAGAAAACGCTATCTTTTCATGATTACTGTGTATACATATGATGATAATGTGTATACATTACAAACTTGGCATAAATACCATGATAAGAAATTAGATAAGGCAATTATTAGTTATCACTCTTATTCAAAAGTATAAGTCATTTTCATGGAAAAAGTTACACATCTCCAAATTATAGTAATCAGCTAAAAATATTAACTGGATCAAAAGTTATTTAAGTTGTCAGTGAGTGGTGGGCCACTCTGTATAATAAGATATTATTTTCTTATTGTTGTTTTTCAAATGACTTAAATGATTGTATGTAATCTTAAAGTTCTACACTTTTTTTATAAAATATATATTATATTTAAAATTAAAAAATAGTAAATTCAAAAAGCCACAAAAAAAAATTCGGAAACAATGTTTTTTGAAACAATGAGTTTTCAGTAAGTAAAGAAACAGGTCAATTATTATAAACAATGAGAACAATAGAAACCCGTTTCCTGACTTACTGAACACCCTGTATATTAACAACAATAAAATGATTATTTATATGTTACACCCAAAGAAAAACCTCAATCAATTTTGATAGAGAAATTTTATCAAGGGCTTATGATAATGTTTTATTAATACGAACAAAATAACTATTCTTATGAATAATTATTGTGCAAGACAAGAAAAAAAATCATCATATTGATAAATATATCATAGATTTAATAGTAATGATATATTTATCAAATTGAACAATGAATTTATTATATAGATCGAGGTTTTTCTCTGGGTGTAGCAATAGGCATTGTGGATAAAAAATAGTTTAATCATTTATGTAGCATTTATCACAGAGAAATCAATAAAGTTTCCCTAATTAAAAATTTGAATTCAAACAATTAATGATCCAATAATTTTCCCATAAATATTATATTTAATACATAATTAATAAGTTAATTTATTTCGTTTCACTACTAGTACGTTAAAATAGGGTCATTTATTACTAGTGCTTTAGTAACATACAAATCACGTTTCGACAGTGATAACACTCTGTGTACCAAACTATAAAATTAAAATTAAATTCTACCATAATGCTATACATCTTGTACTATTTAATTGATTTTTTTCGGCACATAGAACACTTTTACTCGTTAAATGAAGAATATATATATATATATTTTTAAACCATAATTTATTGAAAAATAACTTACTATTATTTAAATTAAAATATCTAACCTTGTATTGCACCATTTAGCAATACTTGGAACTAAGAACTATCATCAACATTTTATTTTCTGATATATTAAAATTATTAGTTTAATGATTAAACCTAACTAAACTGTAAATATATAGTAGAATATATATTTTAGTAAAACTATAATATACATTTTTATTTTTATTTTTTTTATGTTAATATGTTTTTTGTATCTTCTAATGGCGTCATTTAATAAGAGGGCATCGTGGGTATTTGCTACAATCTAAAATTTCAGTATAAATCAGTACCGGTTGAGCTCTTCTCATACTAAGCCTAATCATACATCATACAGATGTAATCTAAGAATATTAGTAAAATTCTAAATTTTCGTCGTGTAAATAAAATTTTATTTGATAAGGAAAATATTTTTTCTTAAATTACTTTGATGAATTGCTCAATTTTGAATCACTGTATTAACACTAATCATAGATAGTCCAATCGTCTGTTTTCAGTTATCACATGATTTTAAATTAAATGTTTATACGATTTTATGTATGCAATAATTTAACTAAGTGTTTTTTTTAACACATAAAATTATATTTCAGAACTCTATAAACTAGTAATAACATTTAAAAACACATTGTACGTATGTTAAAATTGTGCAAAAATCTAAAATCTATTTATTGAAAATGTTTTTTTTTTTTATGTATAAAATTAGTTTATTGGTATAATTATGGAAGATAAATAGTAAGGAAAACAAGTGGTTTTGTAAAATTATAGGTCAAAAGTTTGTCTTAGCGAAAAATAATCATTTTAGATTTTAAAAATTATATTAATTTTAGATATTAATAAAAAAAAAATTTATACGACCAAAGTTTATAACCACAGTGATTAAGCAATTTTTTAAGTTTTTATTTAAAAAATAGAAAATTATATATGTATATCGATGTGATTTTATTAAGTGCTTCTTATGATCCTTTATTTTTATAAATGTTACATACAATGAAATATTAACTTAAGTGTTTGAAGAGTTACAATTTATAATACCAATAGGTATGTATCAAATCAGTAAATATTTGACATAAAAACTAAATATCCAAGTGATAACAAATCGTACTTGATTCATGAACCTGTAATCAAAGTACTCATCCTTTAGTCTCATTTATGTGTTGCAGGTATTACATCTCTATGAACATCAGACCACTTGTTAAAAAACATGGAGAGTAAGTAAAATAAGTTTGTTAAAAATTACAATAAAAATAAATAAATTATGTAAATAACTTGTTTATAGAACGGACACTATTATGGTACATGACTTTTTGGGGTTTTGCTTTAAATTACATTTTTCGAATGAATATAAATATAGCCATCGTTTCAATGATTAAGCACCCAGTCAAAACTTCTAATGTTACTCTTATAAGTGAATGCTTTCAACTTAATACAATCATCAAATCAAACAATAATAGTTCTCAAATAATTTTATCAACAAAAAATAATGATGTTAGTACATTATAAAATCAATGTTTCAAAAAATATTATATAACTGAAGACATATAAAAATAAATTTAATCGTGTTTTGTTTAATGAAACTAATTATTAAATTTGTTTTAATAGGATGACAAGTTCGAATGGGACGAATACCAACAAAATATCGTTCTTGCTGCTTTTTTTATGTTGCACATGATAATGCCAATTCCAGGTGGTATGTTATCCCAACGTTATGGAGGGAAAACAATTTTCGGATTAAGTAATGGCCTCGCTGCAATATTATCTTTTGCAATACCACCTTCCGCAAAAATTAGTTACAAAGCATTAACTGGCGTAAGATTGGTTCAAGGGTTTATAGCGGTATGTATCAGAGTGTTCATCATTTGATAATTAGAAATACTTCAATATTTGAAAATAGTATTCGCTTTATGACTTAGGGAAGTACATGGCCCGCGATGCATACGATGACAGCTAAATGGATACCAAAACATGAACGAAGTCGGTTTGTTTCAGCATACTTAGGTAAAAAAATATGCAAAATTTAAGTGTTTAAGTATTTTACCATTAACTGTCATTAGCTAGAGAGCATTAAGTATTTTTATAATAATATTAATCAAATGGTAAACATATTTCATATAGTGTATGTTAGCGGTTAATATAATTTCGATTCCGTATTGAATAACACATTCTTTATATAATAATAAGATAAAATATTAAACAATGAAAAGTTGGATATAAGATAATTTTACTTTTAAGCATTTGAATATTATTTAGGTTATTATCTGTGAAAGAAAACTTTATAATCAACTTAGAGTTTTGTAAATTGAGGCTAAGCGCAAAAGTGACCTATGCCATAAAACAAAAATCAGTGTATCAAATCGGTTTTTGTATTTTTGTGGAATGTACAGAAATAGTAATATTTTAATATAAAATTAATTTATAAATTAGTATTTTTAAATAATTATGCATCGATGGGCGTAATTTTCCTATATTTTTTTCTTATTCTGCTTATGAAAATATTGATAGAAAATTATATTTACGATGTGTGTATATATACATATAATTTTACAGCAGGAATATTAATAATCTCTACTAATTTAAACAATAAGTTACTTAGTTAACTAATTTGAAATATACAGGGTGATTCATTAAGGATAAGACACACGTTTACTCAGTAACTATTGAAAATTTTAAATTTTTGGTAAGGAAAATATTGTTTGATCTAAAAATCACTACAATAATATGTAGTAAAAACATGATATTTTTCATCCCTTCAAGGTTAAAAAACATTAATTTGAGTTTTTTTAAATGAGAACACATATTTTGAATTTAATAAAAATTTTGAATTTTGAATTTAATAGCANGTTTTTTTAAATAAGAACACATATTTTGAATTTAATAAAATGTTTGAGTTTTTAATTTAATAGTAAATGACATATAAATTTTTAATATAACTTTATTCGTTTATTAGATATAAACACTTAAAGTTTCAAATTTTTGAGTTAATATACATGTATAATACACAAGGGTTTACAAATACAGGTAGCTAATTGGTTTTTTATGACATTGATATTAGCAGGTACACAGCATTGTTATTATCAATGGTAGTAAGGCACATTGTTGTGAGTTTATAAATACACTAACTGATAACACAGAAAGTATATCTCTTGATAGTCATAATTGATAATGAACAATCCGTGACTGTGACAGTAATGTCATAAAAAACCAATTAGCTACCTGTATTTGTAAACCCTTGTGTATTATACATGTATATTAACTCAAAAATTTGAAACTTTAAGTGTTTATATCTAATAAACGAATAAAGTTATATTAAAAATTTATATGTCATTTACTATTAAATTAAAAACTCAAACATTTTATTAAATTCAAAATATGTGTTCTTATTTAAAAAAACTCAAATTAATGTTTTTTAACCTTGAAGGGATGAAAAATATCATGTTTTTACTACATATTATTGTAGTGTTTTTTGAATCAAATAATATTTTTCTTACCAAAAATTAAAAATTTTCAATAGTTACTGAGTAAACGAGTGTCTTATCCTTAATGAATCACCCTGTATAATGAAAAACATGAATACTTTACTATGAATATTACAATTGTTAGTCACTCTTGAGCAGATCTCTGGGTCAATTTCTTTTCAGATTTTTTAATCAGTTATTAGGAAGTTTTTTACAATTTTTTGTTGATACTTGTAATATTAGTTAATTTTCATTTGATTATAATATGGAGTAGAAATTGTTATAATAAATCGCTACAGATTTTGCGATTGTGTTTATGTTCAGATCGAAATCAAGGGAGACATTTTGAACATACAAAAAGGCATTTATGATTATTTTGAGGTAGATTACTTGGAAAGCTTGAATATTTTTAACGTTTGATGCCTTAGCTGAACATCAGATTATTATATGAGTCTATATTTGCATCAGTAGAACATTATAGAGGAGAAGTTTGTTTTCGAGTAGCATTTTTAAGCGTAGACTGATCTTAGCTTATTTAGACGGTAGTTGAGTGTTTAACGTTTTTCTTTTAAGTGTGAAAACCGGGTGAGACGCTTGTCAAATTTTAAACCTAATACTTTATATGGGATGATTGAGGAATGATAATACCGTTTATTGAAACGGAAGAACAATTTAGAAAAAACATTTTGAATGTGACATGTACTGATTTGGTTGTATTTACATTAATTTTCTAATTTTTTAAACATATTTCTAAAGTTTCAAAATGTTTCTGTAAATGTTGTCTGGCTATATTAGGAACTTTTTTTTGATGTGACATGGTCCTGCGTCGCTTCTTAATAAACGGATCTAGCAACCCGTGTCACCTGTAATAAACCAAAAAAAAAACAATTAATAGCATTTTTACTTNGGATCTAGCAACCCGTGTCACCTGTAATAAACCAAAAAAAAAACAATTAATAGCATTTTATTACCCTAACAACAGGGTTTCCGTAGTCATAAATCTTTTGTTAATAATCTAATAACGTTTAAACACCATATCTTTACGAATTGTTATCAAATTGATGTTATTAATATCGACTTCTAGAAAACCTTTAAAAGAGTTCACCATGATCTACTAATCTATAAACTTACTAAGATTGGTTTAACATACCTTTTTTTGTCCTAGTTAAATTATTTCGTATCACAAACGAACCCATATTGTTAAATTTAAAAACTTTATATCATTTCCTATTCCTGTAATTTCTGGAGTTACTCAAAGTGATCACATTTCTCTACTCCTATTCAACTTATTCATAAATGACTTTTTTTTCTATTTCGCATTATAGTATTCTAATATTCGTTGATTACGCGAAATATTTCAATACCATTACATTTATCAAAGATTGTAAATTATTACAAAATGATCAAAACAGTTTTTATAAATGGTGTACTTTAAATGATCTTTCTCTAAATATTAAAACATGTCAAGTTATCTCATGCTCAAAAATATCTAAATAAATTAACTTTAAGTAATTATAGTCTATCTAATATAAATCTACTTTGTTCCTGTCTTGTCAAAGATTTAGGTATACTGTTTGACTCAAAATTACTCTTTAACTACCATATATTAACAATCCAAAATAAACCTTTATCCTTAATTGGTATGATTAAACGTAATTTCTCAAAATTCAATGATCCTTTCACCTTCAAATGTCTGTATACTTCTCTTATTCGTTCCTTACTAAAATATGCACTAATAATTTGGGATAATAATAGAATTGGACATAAAATCAACATGAAAAAATTAAAATTAAAGTCATTCGCTTTATATGCTAAATGAATGAATGAATTAATTATAATAATTTATATAGCAAGAATTCCCCAAACTGGTTACAAGAACGTTTTAGGAATATTACATTTAGAGTCTTGAAAAACACGTAGAATTAATTAACCTAATTACTAATTAATCTTTATTGTATTTTATTGCATTTACTAACCTATTTATTCACTTTCGTTATTTATTGATGTATATTAAATTAGACATTTGTCCGTATAAATAAACAAATAAATAAAAATAAAATAAAAGTAAATAATTTAGTATCAAAAATATTGAAAGTTTAATGAATGTGTAAAAGGGATAAAATTATGGAATGAATAAATATTTATATCTTGGGATTTAATAATATTATATAAATGATGTTAAACATCCCTTAAAGTTTTATAATTTCTTTCATGGTTTATTACGCAATAGATTGTTTTACGTTAAATTGTACTTACTTTATGTCCAATGTTACGCAATAATATTTTAAGTAATCCAACGTTGATATTATAATATGTATTAAATGCACTACGTATACGTTTTAGGCTACGCGTTGTATAATTATTATAATTATTTACGAAAACGATTCAAATTTTAAATAATAGGACTTCACTGCACAAAATGTGCGATAGATTTTTAAATGTAAAAGATTCTAAACACTATATTTTTTATTGGAAATATAATTTTATAATCCGCCCTTATTTATTTATTTTATTTTTGTTGAATAAACATTTTTTTGAGAGAGTGTATTTTTTCCTCTGACCTAGCCAAAATAAAAATTAAAAAATATTTATATCTAATTAAAAATCAAGGCAGTATTGTGGGGTGACCCAATGTGTCCCGGCACTGACGTATTAAAAGGATGCGACACAATGACCATCAAGACAAAAATTAAACACTAAAAATATATTCGTAAGTTTCTTATCGCTGTCCCTGATATTCGTTAAAACAAAGATATTAAGCTCAGAGACTAGCTACCCAATAAGTATAGGATTGCAATGCATTTATTCTAATAAAATTATTATTAAGTTAATTTAAGTTTTAGTTTAAACTCAGAAAATTGTGATCTAAAGCACTGTCCGCCGGCGCGTGTTCGTTAAAACAAAGACATTAAGCACTAAAACTAGTTACTCAACAAGAAAAGTTCATAATAAATTTTTACTATTAAATAAAAAATTAAAGTTAGGTTGGATTTATTATTAAAATAAAATAATTAAAAAAGAAGTTTAATGTTTAAAATGTTAATTGTCATTTATTTCCATAGTAATAAAAAAATAAAACATTATTATTTAAAGAACAAGTAAAATTAAATTAAAATATTTATCATAACAAATTCACTTTAAATATTTTAAGTCTTATTTTATTTGGAAAAAAAATACTCCGAGTCTAAATTAATTAAAAATACGACTAAGTCCTAGAAAGTGATAATCTTGAGTAGAATGTCGCAGATTTTATGATCTTTGAAGTTACTGATAGAACTGGTTTTGACAGGAAAAATAGCTTTTTACGGAGAGAAGAGGTTTGTCTAGCGATCCTAGCGTAATCTTGGAAGCTGAAACCTTCTATTCTAATTGGTTAATTACAAAAGGGGAACTGTGCATAGGCTTACTTAAAAATCTTTACAGTGAGTAGATTTTATCCCATAATTAGCTGGTTATATTATTAAGGAATCCTGTTTTGGTGATCTAATATCTTTATAATAGGTGACATTCATGTACAAACAATACTATCATATTATATGTAAATATGATAATGAGTGATAATATAAATTACACACCTTTGTCAGCCTTTGCCAGACTACAGGTATGTTATGGTAGTTTGACTGGCTGACACCCGCATACTATATGCGTTTTAATAATAAATATCATTTTTTCAAAGATTAATAGGACTAGTTCGGTAAAAAAATAAGATAAATTACTATAGTTATTTAAAGTTTGTAGAAATTAAACATCCATAATTTAATTGAATAATATTTATAACGAATTGAAATTAGTTGTATAACATCACTATTTGTGTCCATTTCATTTATTAATATTTATCCATGTCATGATAATTTTAATGGAAACAATTGTATACCTACAATTAATATTTCGTGTGCTTATGTTTCCTTTTTCTTAGTAACATAGCTAGCGTTTTCCATCCTATTTTCTTATCAAATTATTTATAACAATTTTACTGTAAAAGATGGCTATTTCGAAATGTTTTTAATACATAATACAGGAACAATTTATATTTCAATATTTTTTGTTAAATTAGGACCTTTTTTTTAATTAACCAGCTAGACCACTCTGTTTATTCAAGATAAGATATTCGCTTTCTTGGATGCTATTGAAAATTTTTAATTTTCATAAAGGAAATATCTAATTGATCAAAAAAATATTAATAATATGTAGTTAAATAATTTTTTTTCGCCCCTCAGGGACATAAAACATAAACTTTAATTTTGTTTAACTCCTAATTGTAATTTAATGATTTGATAGAAAAAAATTCAAATAATTTCGTTTACCTGATTTACTGTTTGTATTTTAAAATTGATCAAATATTTAGATTTAAAGTTTTCATTAATTTTGTTTTAATAGGTCGGCCTGGTCTAGTGGATAGAAACGTATGTTTTGGTGCACGGGGTCCCGGGATCGATCCCTAGGGTGCCAACAAGATTTTTCTTGTGATTTTCTCATTAGTGGTTGTCTCTGTTGCAATACGGCCACAATATCCGTACCGTTTTTCATTGGCCTAGTCAATCTTTGACTCTCAAACACATGAAAGAGAGCCATCATCCTTTGTAGCATATTAAGATCGGAAAATAAATGAATGTAAAACTAATAATTATTAATTGCCATTAACTAGGTTTTCACGATACTGGAGACTACAGTAATCTAGTTCAATGAGTCATAAATTATATGTGTATTCATTCTGGTTACATATTATTGTAGTATTATTGAATCAAACAATTCTTTAAATATTTAAAATGTTAAATAGTTTCTAAAAAAATTAATGATTTATCTTTAATAAATTACCCTGTACATATATTTAGCTGTAAACATAAAAATTATTTATATTAAAATGTTTCACAGCAAGGAATTTAACTTCCCAAGCTTCCTTATAATCTGTTTATTTATAAAATTATTTAAAACAATTATTTTTATGTCAATTATATATGCAAAGGTAGTTCGGTTGGTACAGCCGTGACTTACATGACGTGTGGATATCTCATTGATTTGTATAATTGGCAAATTGTATTTTATTTAACTGGTGCTATTGGATTACTCTGGTACATTTGTTGGATATTTTTTGTATATGAATCACCTGCTGAACACCCTACTATTACTGAAAAAGAAAGATTATATATAGAAAGTAGTATCGGGAAAACGTTAAAAAATTCAAAATCGGTAAGCATATTAGTTCTTACTAGGTTTATAAAGTCATTTTCTTGTCGAAAACAAGTTTGTTTTTTATTTTATTGTAAAATAAATCATAATCATGTATTTTACAATCATTAAAAATTGTTCGTATTGTTTTAAAAATGAAAATACTTATATAAAATTTCTTTTCAAATGTTACAGTTGTCGATACCTTGGAAATCGTTACTTCTATCAAAACCTCTTTTAATAAACGTACTTACTCAAAACGGTGGAATTTGGGGACTTTTTACGATATCAACACAAGCTCCAACGTATTTTAATTTCGTTTTGGGTTTAAACATAAAGGAGGTAATTATGCGAAAAAAGTTATTTGCATTTTGAAGAAGAAAGTTATTTTCAGACTGGAGTTTGGTCAGGATTACCTTACATAAGTCGATGGATATTTGCATTTGGTTTTGGTATTTTTTGTGATCATTTAATAAAATCTAAAACCATGTCTGTAACAAATGTACGAAAATTATCTACGTTTTTTTGTAAGAAGCAATTTTGTGTTTTAATTGTTGTAAAAATTAGTGAATTTATATAATATTTCAGGTAATTTTCTTCAAGGATTGTTTATTTTAGGAATTAGTTTTTGTGGATGTAATACTATAGCTTCTATCATAATGGTAGCTCTAGCGGCTACAGTAAATGGTTGCGTAGCTTCTGGAGCGTTAGCAGGTGCTGTAGATCTAGCCCCAAATTATGCTGGTTAGTGTAATATCTATATAAGCTACTTGATACATTTTAGTTTTTGGTTTTTTGTTATTGATAAGAATTCTTAAAATAGATATCATTTTCGGTTATTAATTTGAATTTTTTTTGTTATTTTAGTAATTTTTATCTGAGCTTCTTAGTTAAAAAAAAGTCTTAAATTAAACAGACGTCAAAAATTACAAATTCAAATTTTTTTTCTTGTTTTTATAATTACAATCACTTGTACTAAATTTTAATCGGTTATATTAAAGAGAACAATTTTTTTTCTAATATGCCATTTATAAATATCTTATTTAATTTCCACGTACAGAAAGGGTTTACCATTACAAACTAAATAATTTAGTTTCAATTTTTGAAAATATTCCAAAACGAGAGCATACTTTAACTTAAACAAAATAAAATCTTTTAAAGTGAACTATAATATTAAAATAAAAAAACGATCTGACAATGATTCAGAATATCTATAAGTTATTTGTTACTTTAGGCAAACATTTTTTTTTCAAGACATTCTACATAAAAAAATTTATCAAAATATTATACAACAGTGATGCTATCATTGACTGATTTATATTTAAAATAGTGGACACTATATTGGATCCCTACAATACTAGGGGTTTTTAGCTTTTATTTAGTAGTTATGTGATATCAGGCAACGAGTATAAAGTTTTCTCTAATTAATGCTATACGAATAATTTTTTTATAATCAAATTAAACAAATTGTTTTTTGAATTTTATTATTTTTTATTTTAGCCTTTTCACAATACTAGAATTGGACTTATTTTTATCAGCAAAATTTTTTATTTTGGTGTTTGTTTTGGTATTACACGGTATTGGCTTAATTTGAATTCAAGGATTTGAAATTTATCAATAATTCAGTTTTGTAGTAAAATCATTATTATTTGAAATAGTTTTAGATGAAGTTTTCTAGAATGTTTTTAAGTTCACTTAAAATTTTTTTTAATTACCTAAACTTTGAAAGTAGTCAAAATAAATATATAGTTTTTTTTTATTTTTTTCAAATCAAAGTCATTTAAGAAAAATTATAGTAAAAATATGAAAAAAAGCAATAATTTTCATAATATTAAAACTAGTTATATAATCATTCATGATAATTTTAAAAACAATATTAAGACTATAGTTATAAAAATTTAGTAAATAATAAAAGTTAAATTTTTATCTGTTTAGCAATCATTCAAGGTTTGGTTGGTACATTTAGTGTTTTAGCTGGTCTTATATCACCGATGATAGTTGGATTTTTTACTTATCATCAGGTAAATATACAATAATTTTAATCTAATGATTACATGAAATAATTTTTTCTTTAGCAAACATTAGGTCAGTGGAGCAAAGTTTTTTATTTATCATCAGCAATTTGTTGTTCAACCGGATTACTGTACATTTTTTTTGCAAATTCAGAAGTTCAAAAATGGAATAACAAGTATGATTCAGTTGACATTGAAAAAGAAATGGTCCTTATTAAAAGAAAATCTGATAACAATAATAAAAACAATTCATAGAATTATTTTTGTGGTTATTTGAAATGTTCATCATTTCTTTTTTGACCTGTATAATTACTAAGTATTATCAGCGATAACAAAGGTTTATAATTTTACAAAAAAACATTATTAAACTAATGTATACTGCCGTTGAATTTGATATTTGCCACTAATAAAATAGTATTATATATTTTAATACATAATATAAAGAAATTCCATAAGAAATAATTTAAAAATATAAATAAATGTCTTACTACATTTGTAAAATAAAAGAAAACTTTGATGTCATATAAAGTAATCATTCATAGAAATATTTGAGTATGTCAAATAGAAGATAATATTATTAGATTTTCTATCACACAAAAAAATTTATATTATAAAAATGTTAACTTCAATTGAAGTTATCTATTAAAACATATAAAATGTAATAAACTATACAAATAAAGAAAAATATTAATTTACAAACATTTTTTATACTCGTGCATAGGAATATCCAAATTTTTATCGCATGCATATCCCTCAGGCTCAATATGAGAGAGGTGTTTAAGCACTTTCCACTTTGAAGAAGGAACTCAAATCCCTTAGGAATTTCTCCTCTCTCACTTCAAAAAATTATATTTATTGTTATACGATAGACCAACTATCAACTAAATCTACCAACTCGTAGACATAAAATATCTATTTATTAATTTATTTTCAATAAATTTATCCTCTTCCAAACATATTTCTCTCATATTTATTTAATTTTAAGTGTATATAAATTACAAATTTTTTTGGAGCCTTTAAAATGATGATAGAAAAATGATTGGGCTAAAATGATAAACCAATTTGGTTTTGTTTATTTTATATAAACAATCATACAAACGTCAAAAATATCAGCTTTTTTTCTAATCACTCAATTTTATTAGAATAAAATACTTAAAAATGAAGTATAAATATCTGCATAGTTTTATTATTCTTTTTCTATATTTAAATATAAGTGCATTATTTGAGTACATAGGAATGATATAATACCATACATTTTATACAAAATCGTACCAATAAATTGTACATAACCAATGTACAAATTAATAAAATATAATTGAAATAGGCTTAAGATATTTAAATAGATTTTTGTGGCATATTGATGAAAATTTGACTAAGTATTGATTTTACAATGATATTTTTTATAAATTATATATTTAAAGGTTTAGTTCTATAAAACTATGATAAAACGACGGATAACCGTATTTGATGTAGAAAAGTTGAATGTAGTTATGACTTGAGGCTCAATACTTTGAATACGCTATTTTACATTTTATTATATTAGGCCAGTCAACGAAGGAGTAATTTTAGCAAATGGCGGAAAAAATCCTAACCAAATTTTTTTTTCAAAAAAAGTTGAATTATGATATGTATAATGACATACTAAAAGTCCTCATTGATTGGAATTGAGCTTTTTTTTTACAGCCTTGCAAAAGTTCAAAAATATGAGCTTTTTTAATTTTTTCAAAAAATATTTAACTTACAAAAAAAAATTTCGTACAAAAGTTGTTTAAAAGACAATATTAAACAAAAAAGGTATCTTTTATTTTTTCATTTAAACAAATATTTTTCGAGTTACATTACATTTAATATGAGTACTAAAATTTATTTTCCATTTTTTCCATTTTACGGATACTTTTTATCATGTTATACTTATATTAGATACAATTTTATAAATGCGTATGTGTGTATGTGTGAGTTTATTTATTTATAGTATCAGTAAAGTGTAGTGTATATTAAGATACAACCGATAGAGTAGGTAATTGATTTGACGCTATATTGTTTAAACCCAACCAAACGCTAAATTGTACATTTCCAAACAACAATTATATTATATCAATTGCCACCGGAATTTCTGGTAATCTTCTTCTTTTTCTTCGCCTTAATCCCAACTACTTGGGGTCGGTCACCCTTATCTTAAACTTCCACTTGACACGATCTCCCACATCAGCTGTCCTGAAATCGCATTCAATAGCATCCCTCCATCTCTTTTTTGGTCTTCCTCTACCTCTTCTTCCTTAAACATTAATTTCTATAACTGTTCTTATTGCTTCCGATTTCTTTCTCCTCATAACATGATTAAACTATCTAAGTCTATTTTTTCATTTTATCCACGATTGACGCTACACCTATACTCCCTGTTATATGTTTGTTCTTTATCATATCTTTTCTAGTCACTACACTCATCCATCTAAGCATTCTCATCTCTGCTACACTCATTCTCTGATCTACTTACATTGAATACATGAATACTCTATTTACATTCTCGTCAACACCATCGCTCTTTTGCACAACTAATCCTAAATACTTAAAACTTTCCATCTCCCCAATCACGTTCTCACTTATTGTCACTGATCTTCTCATATTCTCATTTGTCAACCCAGCCGTAATTTCTGGTAATGATAAAATTAATTGTCATAAAGTGTATAAAATTGGTCTTGTTCTAGTAAACTCAATGGTGGATAATAACTTTCATGATATAAAATTTAAAAGGTCAAATGAAGTTATAACTCTATTTTCAATAACTTCTATTGTCTTGGCACAGTAGGTATAATTTGGTTCAGTATAGATGATATGTGACAGTGATTAAAATCATTATCATAAAAAAACGCCTTGATGCAAATATGTAGATAGTGTTTAATTTTAAAATATTAATGGATTATTATAAAAGCTATATCATCTCCTATTTCCTTATTTATATCCTAATTACAAGTTATATGGATTACCAGTGCTAAGTACGTAATCGATGGAGGATTTCTCTTCTATAAAGTTATTTGACAAATGTATCAAACAAAATTTTTTTCCATTTTCTTATTCTAAATTTTAATAGACTATATCTTCAACAAAAGTACAATCTTCTTAATCTTCAATCTTTATTTTTATTGAATTTGTACGCCATTGACCTTTGCAATGTTCACATATAATAAAACATTTAAGTCCTGTTTTTCGGCAGCCACAATTTTTACCAGCTTCAGCACCTGAACAAAGGCCAATACGCTTTATGACAATTATCATTATCANAGTTGGGATTAAGGCGAAGAAAAAGAAGAAGATTACCAGAAATTCCGGTGGCAATTGATATAATATAATTGTTGTTTGGAAATGTACAATTTAGCGTTTGGTTGGGTTTAAACAATATAGCGTCAAATCAATTACCTACTCTATCGGTTGTATCTTAATATACACTACACTTTACTGATACTATAAATAAATAAACTCACACATACACACATACGCATTTATAAAATTGTATCTAATATAAGTATAACATGATAAAAAGTATCCGTAAAATGGAAAAAATGGAAAATAAATTTTAGTACTCATATTAAATGTAATGTAACTCGAAAAATATTTGTTTAAATGAAAAAATAAAAGATACCTTTTTTGTTTAATATTGTCTTTTAAACAACTTTTGTACGAAATTTTTTTTTGTAAGTTAAATATTTTTTGAAAAAATTAAAAAAGCTCATATTTTTGAACTTTTGCAAGGCTGTAAAAAAAAAGCTCAATTCCAATCAATGAGGACTTTTAGTATGTCATTATACATATCATAATTCAACTTTTTTTGAAAAAAAAATTTGGTTAGGATTTTTTCCGCCATTTGCTAAAATTACTCCTTCGATGAAGGATTGAGCATAACATACTCAATTACCTATTCACAGTAGCGACTCGTAGTTTGGATGACTAGACGATCGCACTCTCTACTAAAATTAATTGAAAGAAGAAAATTAATTGTATATTCTTAATTATATATTTTTATTAAAAATGCAAAGTTTTAAATAGTACAATAGTTATAATACATTTGTCGTGTGCGAACATTTAAGTTGTTACCATCTGTATATGTGGATACACATGCACACACGATCAATGTTTGGACGACCGACAGCGTCGTCGGAGAAATATTCTGAAACGTTTATTATAAATGAGGCATTGCAATCGTGTGTGTGTCGGTGCAGTTCAATTACGATCTAATAAACGGTTTTGGACAGCGTCGATAAAATATTAGTATATTACTATATCGAGTAATTTATTTTTAGAATGAACTATTCGTCGTTAGCGGTTGCTATAATAGTAGAATCGCTATTATTATGATTTTCATTTCTACTGCGACCTTTATAATAATAATATGAGTATTGTGTTTTATTTTATAATAATTAATTTGAAGATTTTTCACACCTATGACTAGTGGTATTATATTTAAAGTCGCATCCACTTATTATATTCACTTATTTTAAGTTATATACCTATAATAAATAATTAGCAAGTAATCGTGAAATATGATGTAATCAATAATATTTTATTAAGAACATTATTTACGTCTTGATTAATAACCAAAACATGAATTTTGAATATTTTTGCTACAGTTATTATTATAAAAATCAATTTTTTTTATTTGATTAATATATTAATACATTTGTTTTAAGATAGTTCAATAAAGATGATAGACCGTTTTTTTATACATAAACATAATTCTTTAATTGTCAATATTTTTCTATTTTTTATAAATTTTTTTGAAGACTAAAAACGTCTAATTAAATCAAATATGACGTTAATTTTGAAAAATTGAATAAAATCATAAAATTATATTATTATGTTCACTTTATTTAATTATTTAAATATTGAAACTTAAACTCTTTCCTCTATAATATCCAATATCCTATTACTATCAATATCACCATAAACCCAACCAAATTATAAATATAAATCAAACGTAAAAATTATATGTTAAAAATATTGATAACTACTAATTTCGAATCATTACTTCATTATCATATTACAATATAATAAAAAATGGTAAATGACTTATTAAAATAATCACAGATATAAAATGTTAAGAAATATGTAAAAAAATTATTATTATTTCATGTGAAAAAATGATTTTGACTATTATTTTTATGTTACCATTGGTATTATCTTTTAGAGAGTATAAGAATTCAAATAATGAGTTATTTTTTTTATCTGTTTGAATGTTTAAATTGTTAATGAATTTTATTGTTTTTTATTGCATAATGAATATGGTAACTTTCTTAAACTGAAATTAAATATTTATTGATTAGTGTACTAATTATAATTAATTATGAAGTCCTTTATCTATATTTTGTGTAATTTTATATTAAGAAAAGTTTGAGCTAGGGTTTGATTTATTTTATTTTATTTTAGTTTTATGTTCTTTAAATATTGTTTTAAAATATTTGTTTGTTGTAACAATGTAAAATTTATATTGTAAATTTTATTGCATTTACGTTGTAATGTATATATCCCTGGTTTATCATTTTTGTTAATTGAATTTACCTGAACATTGTTATAATTTATGGGTTTTAATCTATTATTTTGTGTTTTGAATGTGTTGTTATATTATTATTATTATTGTTAATGTTATTTAAAATTGATGATAATTTAATTATTAAAAAGCTATAGTATTTAGTGCTAATGAATTTAATTCTATTTTTCTCAATATTAGTTTTTTTATTTTATATTTCATCATGAATTTTATTAATTGTTTTTAAATTATATTAATTATCAAATGCAACAGTTTTTATTATGTTAAGTTATTTATTGTGATTATTATAGTAAAAGGTATATTTTTGTGAAAAACACTAACTATTTTTTACATACATTATGATATTTTATACTATTTATATATTACTTTCATATTTTGTGTCTGTGATTTTCTTGATAAGTTAGTTACCATTTTAAGTTCGATGCGTTGCTGAAAAGGTATTAATTTTACAATTATGTATTTTTTTTTTTTAATTTTTTTTTGTGTCTGTTACCACTTTTTCTCAGCTCTCACCGAACCAATTTCTTTCAACGATACGTCAAAAGATCACAAATCGTATATAGTCGATTTTATTTTAATTAGACCAATTGATTTGCTAATTTTATCAATTCTTTATAATTATTCTTAAATTTTTAATTAAATTATTAATACTTTTTAAAAAAGCACGAGCTTGATGGATACTGGTTCATGAGAACTGTAACATTTTACTTACCACAAATAAGCGCTTTAAATATATTCCTAAGTAATACTATACAAAACATTCTTTAAAAATTCAATTTTTTTTTAAAGATATTTTGTTCTGTTTAATTTAAGACTTTAGTTGCTAGTTTATAAAATATTAGTCAAAGATTTTAATACATTGGAATAGTTTCCCTACAACAATCAGACAGATGAATGTCTAGCTTCGCATTTTGTATTATAGACAATATTTAAAACTTTTTTTCGTATTTTATTTATTAAATCATTACTAAATGATAATGATAATAATCCAGATTAATAATCTGGACACATTTTAAAAAATAAATATATTTTGAATTTAAAAAAAGTTGGATACTTTTGATAAGCTTTAGACAATATCAGATATAATAAAATTTCCACAGGATGGTATATCTGGATTGGTATAATCCAATTGGTATTAGCCAACCTAACAGTTCAAAAAAAAAAAGTGAGTTGTAAAATTCATACGAAGCACTGGGAACTATATCACAAATTCTTTTTTTTATTCCTAAATTAGTACCACTTAATACTGAAGCACCATTGTAATTGACAATATAATTTGAAAACAGAACATAAGTTATTAATTTTATTTTAAAACAGGTACATAATTAGATAAGTTTTTTTATAATTATTTTAAATATTTATTATTATAAAAATGAACATAAAGTGGCCTTTAGAGCATCTGCGAAAGGTATGCTGTGCACCTGAACTTCAGTAGTTGCAGAAATTAAAAGCAGCAATAATAGAATAGAGTTCAAAATTCAAAGTTTTATTTTTTCGAATTGTTGTATAATAGAATCGATAGTCCACCTTATCTCATCTATTATCTTAATGATTTTTTTGGTATTTTCATGTACAAAATTAACAATTAAAAAACTAAATTTTTATGAAATAATATCTTAAAATTCACTTATCTGGTAATCAACTTATTAAAGAATAATGAAATAATAAAAAATTACTGAAAAGGGATAAATAACTATGAAAAACGTATAAGGGCTTTAAATCTGTTATCTATTATGCATAACAATGTTTTTATTTATTAAATTCAATAATACATATTTTTTTTGTAATATTCGTAATTAAAATTTATACATATAGTGCAGTTGATTTTTAAACTTAAGTAAAAATGTTCTTTGTTAATTACTTTAGTTACTGGACTTGTTTCAGATCACTTTGTATTTTGGACACTAATAATGTTGAGTTAGTATATTGTTTATAATATATTTGTTTAATGATCGAGAACTTTTATAACTTAAAAGTTTTTTAACTACAATTTTTAGAAAGAACAATTTTGTGGTATATGACTTTTTGGGGGTTCGCGATGAACTACATGCTCCGAATGAACCTAAATATAGCAATAGTATCTATGGTTAAAACAATACCTAAACATGTGAATTTAACTAAGTTTAGTCAATGTTACATTAGCAAAGAAGTACCTAATAATGAATTTTTAAACTCAACATTTTTAGTAATTAACATGAATTCGGTTCAAAAAGTAAGTTTATAAATCATAATATAAACAATATTATTTTTGTGCAAAAAATTATTGAAACATTTGAAAAACACAACAAAATTTTGAACACTGAGTAATTTTCAGATATTCTTTAAAAGAAATTTAAAACATAGGTGTAAATTATTGAAAAAATTTGGGCGGCTTAATTTTTTTTTTTTAATTTTAATAGGCTAAGACAAGTTTTGGGGAGTTATACCCTACCACTCCTTATGATTTATGTCTATGATTTAAAATAAACTTTTGATATGTTTTTTTTCATAATATTGTATTAGATTATTGTGAAATTTTAGAATTATTTTGTGATACAAAACGAAAATTATGACTAAATTTGTTAAATTATTAAGATATTACTTGAACTTTAATAGATTACTAATTTTTTATTAGGAGAATACATTTGAATGGGATGAAAATCAACAAAATATAGTTTTAGGAGCTTTTTATTGGCTACATATAATAATGCAAATTCCTGGAGGTATACTGTCACAAAAATATAGTGCGAAAACAATATATGGTTTTTCAAATGGCTTTGTTGCTTTTCTCACTTGTTTCATACCATTATCTGCTTATTTTAAGTATAGAGCTTTAGTGCTTATAAGAATCATTCAGGGTTTTGTTGCTGGAGCTGCATGGCCAGCTATGTATGCATTAACTGGTAAATGGATACCACCAAATGAAAGAAGTCACTTTATGTCAGCATATTTAGGTATTTATGTTCATAAATATTCTTCTTAGGTTTTAATAGTAACATTTAATTAATATAAAAATTATATTTTTAATTTATTCTCTCTAATACAAGTAATTTGTGTCGACTTGACTCATGTTTGGTTCCCTAGTATATAATTTTCATTGGGCCCTTCCCAATAGTATTTAGTGATTAGTTAGAAGAGGAATGTCTTCTTGGTAATTTACAGAATGCAGAGCAGTGATGCCACCACTCCTCTACACCAAAAGATGTGGAGGAATTTTGAAAACCCATTCACTATGGGTTCACAATATTGAAAAATATCGAAGACGATAGGTGTGTAGCAATATAAGCTAATAAGATACTGATAGCAATAGCTTATAATAAAGGACTTAATACTTAAGTGTGTCATAAAATTTCCATGACACACTATGATGTTTTGTATGTAAAATTTAAAGTTTATACATAAAATATAAAATATAAAGAAATTACTTAAAATATCAATAATATTTTTAATAATGATTTAGCTGTTAAATCAAATTATTTAAAGTAGTCACCACAATTACTAGAAATTTCTGATAGACAAAAAAAAATAATAATTTTTTCTTTTTAAATAATTATACAATTATGGAAATTCCTATTATTCATTTACATTTCATCTCTATTTATTATTATTTTTTTTTAAATATAGATTTGTAAATATTGACTATTATTTTGATTGAAAATATTTATTTTTAAGGTTGTTCTTTTGGAACTGCCATGACTTATGTAACTTGCGGTTATATTTCAAGTTTCTTGGGATGGGAAATGATATTTTATATAACAGGCGCACTTGGCATATTATGGTTCTTATTTTGGACTTTGTTAGTACACGATTCACCAGGTGAACATCCTTCCATTGGAAAAGAAGAACGTTTATATATTGAAAAAAGTTTGGGAAGATCTTCAGGGAAAACTCAAATAGTTAGTAAAACTATAAAATTATCATCGCACTGTTAGTGCAAGACTGCAATCTCGAAAAGTCATTTCAAAGTTTCGACCTTTCATAAGAGTTACGTTGGGTATTACTTTGTTTTTAGTATTTATATCAGGCTTGTTACATATAAACACCACAGTGTTTAAAACAATGACATTTTCATTATTTACATTGGTGTTGTGGGAGATTTTATAATTGATGTTATAAAAGACGTTATAATTGTTTACTTGCATTCATAGTGCATTATATTGTATTAAACTTTCTGTGTGTCATTAATTACACTTTCGTTTAGCATCCAACACCTTGGAAATCAATAGTATTTTCTGTGCCATTGATAGTTAATATTATATCTCAAATTGGAGTATCCTGGGGAATGTATACTTTATCAATTCAAGCACCGTCGTACTTTAGTTTTGTATTAGGTTTAAATCTAAAACAAGTAAGTCTATTATCTATTATTAAAACACAATAATCCTCATTTAAATTATATTTATTGGAATTTTGTAGGTTGGCATTTGGACTGGAGTTCCGCATTTGTTTTCTTGGTTGTTTTCCTTAGTTTGTGGTTTTGTGTGTGATTATTTAATAAAAAATAAAGTGCTTTCTACAACAAATGTTCGAAAATTAGCTTGCATGTTGTGTAATTTAGCACAAGGTCTATTTATTTTGGGCCTAGCTTATTCAGGTTGCAATCATGTATTAGCTATAGTGAATTTAGTCTTAGCTGTGGCGATGGTGGGTGCAGCTTCTTCGGGACAATTTGCCGGTATAGTGGACTTAGCTCCCAATTATGCTGGTATTCTACAAGGTTTAGTTGGAATAGTCAGTATGGGCATCACAAGTATTTCTCCAATTATTGTAGGACTATTGACATACCAACGAGTATGTATTATACTATTGCAGAAAACTAATTAATTAATAAATTATTTACTAGACAGTTTTATTAACCCTTTAGCAGGCGCATGTCTATTTTAAACGTTCATAGTCGCGTGGAGGTCAATCAGACTCCATTTCTAAAAAAGTATAAAACATGTATAAAAATCTTAATTTTTTTAAATTCAAAGACATTATTTGTTACCATATGATATATAAATATAGATAAAAATTCAATAATAAAAATTAAAAAATAAATGAATCTATTGAATATTAATTTTTCTCCGAAAAATCTTTGCATACTGTTTAATATACGCGATGTATTTATTACATCTTTTGTTTTTATTTGTTCCGTATCATCGATTAGTGGAAATTCTCAATAGATTATTTATTTTTAAAACTTAATTGCATAGTCGGTGGTAGATCCACATAATTCCAATTCCATAATATTATATCGATTATAACATTGCATTTACGATAAAACGATATTTTGAAAAAAATACAAGTCCAAAAAAAACTATAACGTTACGAGTCGCGTGGAGGTAAATATGACACATTTCAATTTTGATGAATATTTTAAGTCATACATTTTTTTTTTTTGAAGGTATTTATTTATGAAAATTGATTCAATATTACTATAAAAACCATCTTCTAAATTTATATCTATGTACATCTTTTATGCAATATAATACATCCGTTTTTATTTATGTGGGGGTATGCTAGACCCCCACGCGACTGTTTAAGGGTTAAAATTTTATAAAACTCTCTAATAGTAATATAATGAAGAACACTACTTTTTTTATTTACTTAGACAATAATTTTTTTATTAAAATATAATATATAAAGATTTATTAATTTTTATTACAAATATTACGTTTATTATAAAATATTATTTTTTTATTAATTTTGAGTGGAGCTTAAGAAAATTAAATGGGATTTTGAATGTAATTTTATTAATTAAATTAATATTTTAGGGTAAGTGTAGAAGAATACTAAGATTCTGCTTTAAGCCCTTAATTATTTTTTATAGTGATAGAAAAAATAATTAGAGAAATACAAGGAGAGTTACTGTGATGCATGTTGTTCGCCGACGATATAGTGTTGGTAGGAGAAAATTGGGAGGAAATTTATCAAAGGCTAGATGTGTGGAGATTAGCTCTTGAAGAAATAGGTTTAAGGGTAAGAAGGAGTAAGACAGAGTATATAGAGTACGAGTTTGACAAAGGAAAACACGAGGTAGGTGAAATGAGAAGTTCAGTGACAATAGACGAAAACGTGATAGGGGAAATGGAAAGTTTTAAGTTTTTAGATACAGTTGTGCAAAAGAGTGATGGTATTGACGAGGATGTAAGATACAGGATTAAATGCGAGTAGTTGAAATGGAGAGAACCGTCTGGTGTGTTATGCGATATGAGAATTTCAATGAGTTAGGTAAATCCTATAAGATTGTAGTGAGACCAGCTACGATGGATGGTTCAGAGTATTGGGTAGTTGACAAGAGAATTGAGCAGATATTTGAATGACTGTAATAGAGATGAGAATGCTTAGATGGATAAGTGGACTAACTAGAGAAGATAGGATAAAGAACGAACATATAAGAAGGAGTAGAGGTGTAACGTCAATCGTAGATATGATGGGAGAAAATAGACTTAGATGGTTTGGTCATGTTATGAGGAGAGACGAATCGGAAGCAATAAGAACAGTTATGGAAATGAATATTGAAGGATGAAGAGTTAGAGGAAGACAAAAAAATAGATGGAGGGATGTTATTGAATGCGAAATGAGGACGACTGATATGTGCGTAGATGATGTAGAAGATCGTGTCAAATGAAAGTTCAGGATAAGGGTGGTTCCTTAGTTGGGAATAAGGCAAGGAAAAAAATTATCGCCTAAAAAATTTAACTGGTTAATAATTAGTTTTAAGTAATAGTTTTTAAGAAACTAAGTGGTTAAAATTTAGCTTAGGTGATTAATAAGATAGTGGTATTCCAGGCTCTTGTTTACTATCAGTGTAATCAATTTTTTCTTTACTTAATTTTTTATATAATTGTATAACAATAATTCGGTAGCTTTTTGCCAAAAGTTAATGGGTTTATTATAAAAAAATTTTTTGATAGTGACTTACGCAAATTTACAATTTTGTAGCACAGGAAACAAACATTCTTGATAAATTTGATTCGTTGCTTGAAGTGCTTGAGGATATATCCATGTTTACAGTTGAGTTCTGACGTTTCGGACTCAACTGTAAATATGGATATATTCTCAAGCACTTCAAGAAACAAGACAATCTATGAAAGTTTTAACACATTCAAATTTGATTCGTGTTCTTTTTCATATGACAAAACATTTATTTTGTATATAAATTACAAAAAAATCTCAAAAAACCATTTTTATGTTGTATTATTTTTATAATCAGTTGCATAGTTTACATAGAGGCTGTGGAGCCCCCATAACTAGACTAAGAATAGAAACATAATAAACCAGTCATATCTCTCATAAATTAATTGAAGTTTTTAGAGAGAGGGAGAGATAAATTAATGAGGTAAATAAGCTTCCCGCCGGGTCCATTATCTAAAATTATGCAACGGCCTCTCCAGACGAATTATTCAAACTAAGCCCATAAACAGAATTTTAAAATCCCACTTGACTTTTTTGCTACCTTTCAAAATTTTCAAAAAAATTATTATTTTTATTTGATTTAATAATTTTTACTAAATCTTATAAGTTTAAGTTTTATGCAATTAAGTGGAATAATTTTAATGAATAAATTGTTATTTCATGAAAAGTTGAATGTTTTCTTAATAAAAATTAATTATATGCGTGATGTATAAATCAAATTTAAGAGCTAAATAGATTTATTCACTAATATTGGTGGTTTAGAAGAAATAGTGCGGAAATATTTTGACCGAAAGCAAATATTCCATTCATAAAATGATTTACTTTTTTTATAAAAGAGTCATTAAAATGTATTTAATTATTTCTTTTTTTAATTATTAATATAGGCCTGCTAATCACATTTTATTTAAAATTTTCTTTGTCGTCAAATGAAATTTGATATTTTTATCAGATATGATTTTATAATATATGTATACTTATTTATACTAACAAGGTATTACTAGATAAATGCATAACGCATTTCTCGATTTCATTAAAATGACAAGTTATTATAATCTCCAGTTTTAATTGAAAGATAAAAGAATTAATTAATTTAATACTAAAAACTAAAAATTTGTTATCTTTTAAGTCTTTAGAGATATTGCGTAAAACATATTTAATATATATATATATATATATTTCATAACAAACTACAGAATTTAACTCTGTTTTATGATATGTTGAACTTCGTCAATTTATTTTAATAAAACGTAAAAAAATTCCCCATTTTTAAGTTAAAGTATATTTTTTTTTACTATAATCTAATAATTAGAATGTTTTACATTTTTATAGCAGACTATTGAACAATGGCAACAAGTTTTTATGTTATCGGCAGCATTTTGCTGGATAACCGGCTTAATATACGTGTTATTTGGAAAGTCTGAAATGCAATCATGGAATAACAAAACAAACAAACAAGAAATTAAACCTATGATATAAAGTTTTTTTTACAATTTTGATTAATACATAGCTATATTAACTACTTTTTATAATAGAGTATGATAAGCACATAAAATGTTGCATATTTTTAATAGAGTTTTAAATATTTTCATAATTCAATTAATACGAATATTTTAAGTATCTTAGAAATTTGTAAGCAAGGCTTTTGGTAAAAGCTAAATATTACATAAATTTATAGAAAATGTAGAAATTCGTGTTTAATAATCTATGTTGTTATATTTTTTTAATATGTGGCTTTTTTGCGGTACAGTGATAAAGAGAGTCTATACTTTATTGTTTCTACTCATGTTTTCCTAAAAAAAAAAAATGGAATTAAACGTTCTTCTTTTACAGAAAATATAATTTTGAAAGTCACAAATATTACTTATAAGATATTTTAGACCGGAGAAGTTAACGTCCCTGGTTTAATGTTCAAATGTTCATTTTCAAAATGATTTTTTAAAAGGCAGCAAGGATTTTTAGTAGCTTAGAAAATTGGATATTTTTTTTACCAAAATATTATAAAATAGCCGTTTAAAATTTTGGGCGTTCACTTTTTTGCTGAGTGATAGTTTATATCTGTCTACAAATAGAAATTTGAAAACCGCTAGTTAATATATTTGCCAAAATAATAAAAAAATTATTCAAAATGACGTCACCAGGGCCGTATTTAGGGCATGATTAATGGGGACAAAAATAAATGCCAAAAATTTTGGCACGGGCAGTTGCTAAAACTGTCACTGCTTCGTAGTGACCTATGGATAAAGTTAAATAGTTCTCAATTTTTTAATAGAATGTCAGGTAGAAAATCAATCGGAAACGTAAATTTAACGATAATAAAAGATTATCATTTCCGCCAAAATTGACCGTATCGTTTCCGCCAAATCTGAATTAGGTCGGTTTTTCGTTTCCGCCAAACAAATAGTTTATACCTGTCTACAAATAGAAGCTTGAGAACCACTAGTTAAAATATTTGCCAAAATAACCCGATAATAATTATCTACTTTTTATTTAATCGAACATTTTCCTATTCTATTATTGTTAGTTAGATAGCAATGTATTGATCGGTATATCGATAAATATTTTGCCATCCGTTCTTTTTTATTTTACTTTTTTAATTAAAATGTCATTTGAATATATCAGAAGTAAGCGGGGCCAACAAATGATTTTATTGAATAATTTTAAGTTTCGTTTTGGATATAAAGCAATACAAACGGGTAACATACGTTGGCGTTGTTTTGTAAAAGAATGCAAAGGTACCATTTACGTGAATGAGCTTGATAAAACAGGTATTTTTAAAATATTTAGTTCAATTTATTAAAGCTGACCTTATTTTAAATTAGTTTTAATATTCTTATAGAACATACATGTAATGGCCCTTGTTCTGATCCCTTAATTATGAGACAAAATTAGCAGGCGCTTGTAAACGCAAAGCCGTAGACGATATTTGCCAAAGACCGCAAAAAATAATTTTAGGGGAAATTCAAACATTAAGTAATAATAATTTTACGACAACGGATGTGTCATGTATTCGCCAAACTATTTATCGCACTAGACGACTGTTTTTCCTACTAATCCAGAATCTATAAATGAATTACATGCAATTATTGATAATATAAAAATATTAACTACGCGCGGAGAACAGTTTTTATTACACAGCGATCATGAGAAAAATATTATTATTTTTTCTTGTGATACATACCTCAAATTTCTTTGCAATTCCAAATCAATATAATATATTGATACATATTATGTAGACGGAACTTTTCAGTATTGTCCATAACATTTTGTACAATTATTTACTATACACGGATATTAAACAATTACTATGTACCACTTGTTTTTTGTTTATTAAAAAATAATTTTTTTTTTTTTTAAGAACGTTTATTAGAAAATTTACAATATGTATAATAAGTAAATATGTGNCTATATGTACAATAAGTAAATATGTGAATAGGAATAAAATAGACAATGATATGGCGGTGAGGAGGAAGCTCACATTAGAGCCACCTGTGTATTATTAATTTTAAGTGGGTTAAATAATATTGAGAAGGTCTCTTGACCAGTTGCGTTTGAGGCGCCTGTTTGGATTGCCCGGAAGAGAATTGTTGAATGTAGCTGAGTAACGAGACGGTTTGGATGGGATTGCATTTTGGAATGTAGTCTTTTGTAGTATATGTGTGCAGTTTTTTTAACTGTTGCTATTTTGAGGTCTTCGTGGAGGGAGTTGTTGGTGACGTGGTACGGTGCTTTGGTTATCATACGGAGACAAATAGACTGGAACGCCTGTATTGTCCTTATATTAGACGGCTTTGCAACACCCCAGAGCGCGATACCGAATGACCATATTGGTTGGAGGAGGAATTTGTAAAGAAGTAGACGATAGGATATGTGCTGATTGTGTTGGATGAGCGGTCTTATTAGATGAAGACGAGTATTTAAAAGTAAACGGAAACAGCTGTTTCCGTTTACTTTTAAGATAAGGACCCCATGTGATCGTTCTGTCGAATAGCAAGCCCAGGTATTTCGCTTCCCTTGCTTGTGGAATAATAGTGTTGTTGAGAATTATGTTAGGACAGACATTTTGACGAAGGGTGAAGGTGATGTGGGTAGATTTTAGTTCGTTGATTTTTATTTTCCAGGTGTCGCACCACTTGGATAATATGTTGAGGTGCAAAAAAAAAAAAAATTAATTTATAGAGACTTGTAAAGAAGCTTTTGGGGTTATAAAATATAAATGTAGTGAAAAAAATTTATTACTGTATCCTGAAAATATAATTGCCGATTTCGAAGTTTCTATTCACAAAGCTGCTCTAATTGTGTGGCCATTAGTTACTATAATTGGTTGTAGATTTGACTTAACCCAGATTTGGTACAGAAAACTTCAAGAGTTAGGTTTGAATAATGCTTATAAAACATATATTCACAATGAATAGTTAAAAGGTACCTTCGGATTAACTTTTTTAAATCCAGAAAATTTCGTTGATGACTTCATGACATCAATATCTGAGGGAACAGCTTTTATTGAGTATGCTGATTACTTAATCGACAATTATATTTCTGAGAAAAGCAAATATCCTTCAAAAATTTGGGCATTGATGGACCCCTTATTGGCCCGGACAACAAATAATTGTGAATCATTCCATTCACATTTTAATGAAAAATTTTATAAGACACGTCCTTCTATTAATATATTTTTAAAAATTTTAATAGAAAACGTTCAATCTTATAATTACATTAAAATATATAGATCTAATAACGCAATCTCAATAAGCGTACGGAATAAAATTGAAATCCGTTTCAATAAAACAAAAGAGGCAATTGATAAGTTTAATAAAAATGAAATTAGCAGACATGATTTTGTCAAATTAGTTTCCAACAACTACCGAAAAACGTATAGATCATAGATCTATTTTTTATTATATTATTACATATATTAGATATTTTTTAAGCTTATAATAAATATTTGAATTTTATTTCAATGTTTTGATGACTATATATTCTTATAAACTATATTTTTATTATTTATTACAAAAATATAAATACATACTTAAGACAGTTATCTATTATAATTTATTTACCTTTTGGTAAAACGCCATATTTTGTTTATAAAAGTGTACTTATGTGATAAAATAAGTAATTATCTAAAACAATGTGACTGTATTTAGGGAGTGGTTAAGGAGGGCAAATGTCAATTGATGGCGATGGGAAAAAATATTGTAAAAAATTACTTTATTTTGCTCATTAATATTAATACCCCACGCAAAAATTATAAATACAGACCTGAACGTAACATTGAATTCTATAACTAATAAATGCCGAACATTTTAGTACGAGAAGCTGCCTACCATGGATAAAGCTAAATGGTTCTCAAATTTTTTAGTAGATAGGTAGAAGATCAGTTTGACGGAAACGAAAAAACGACCTTATACAGGTTTGGCGGAAACGATTATCCCCCAAAATTTTGTCTAAGCCAGATATAAATTAAATTATGGCATTGACAATGATAAAGCTGAATTGAATTTTAGAATTAAAATAAATAAATATGTTAATGATTGAATTATTTATGATAAATTGGGGAAGTCCGAGCAAAGTTATAATGTTAATAACTCAAAATCTAAATGTCATAAATTAATTTTGTAAACATACTAAAATTAAGCTGAAATCAATATGTACATCAGGCTTCCAAAGAGTTAATGGCCATGTGGATAGTCATCAATTCTCTATAATTTAATAATTTAGTAAAAATGTTCATGGTGAGAAAAATAATTGTTTTTTCTAAAATACTTAATAGAATACATTTTTATGAATTTATTTTTCAATTAACAACTCATTTAATTGAGATTAAGAAAGTGAGCTGTCTTGCGTATAAAAGATAAAAGAGGGATGTTTACTAGATTTTAAGATTCAAATAAGATAAATTTGTTAGAATTAATTGAAAGCGTACTCAGGCAAAGTGAATAATTTTTAATTTTTAAAAATATTGTATTAACTTATTACAGATGAATATCAATTATAATTAACTCCAAGGTAAAAATAAAAAATTTGAGATTATTGCATATTAAAAGATATTTGTTAACGATACTTCATACTCTATTTTTGCTTCTATACCTAACCTAGTTGCTTTCCCCTAAATCAAGTAACTTTCTGTATAAGCTAACCTATAATTCTAATAATATTGGTTTTTAAGTTTTTGATACCTAAGTCACACTTAATTATAATATTATATTGATTAAATAATTATAGTCTATCATAATATGATTAAGTTATTTAGGACTTAACGAGTAGCGAAATTCATCAACGTCCAGTACTTTATATATAATGTATATATTTATAATTTAATATATCTTATCGTTTTCACATCACAATACATCAATCTCAAAAATAAACTTCTTATATACAATTTACTTATTGAACCAATATGGACATATGACATCCAGCTTTTGGGACCCACCATATCATTCAACATCAATAAAATACAAACCTTCCAAAACAAATGTCTCCGACAAATAACAAAAGCCTCATTTTACATCTCCAATGTACCCTCCACAATGATCCCTCCATCCTAACAATCCAAAATATTGCTAAAACATTCTACAAACCTTTAGACTTCAAAACATTAAACCATCAATACCTTCTGATGTATCCGTTAACTTTATCCTTGATGACCCTAGAAGGCGTCTTAAGAGAACTTAGTGACGCGATCTATTAATTGACTATCCAAATTTTCACACGTCATGAAGTACCAGTACTGGTTGGCCTCTTCTATCAAGCCTACTGTCTCTCTCTCTCTCTCTCTCTCTCTCTCTCTCTCTATATATATATATATATATATATACAGTATATTGCTTTTTATATTTGCTTAACATAAACATGATTTGTGTTTATTGTAATTAAACTTATTACAGATTGTTCGACTCCAAATAAAAAATATATATATCTTATAATTTAATTTTCAATATATATTAATTTTTATAGTTTTAATTTATTTATTAATAAGAAACTATAGTTTGTAATATAAATGATAGTCGCAATCTGTTACGTTATTGGATATAAAATTTTAACATTTAAACTCTTCGCTACAATTAGTTTTATAAATCATATTAACAACTAAACTTGTTTTTATGGATTAAATTTGTACCTATAATTATATTTAATAATTAAATATTAAATATTACACAAATGTGGTTTGATTCACAACATAAACAAATATTGTGCGTGCATGACTTATTTTTCAAGAGATGAAAATTAAATTTATTCTCCACAAATCTCTAAAATGTGGTCTACGATGTTTTGATATATTTAATCATTTTTGATCTACTACATATTTTGCATTACTAATATTTAATTATTATTATACTTTTAGGGTTAGGATACTTAATTGACACTTTAATATTTTAATTATACACAAATCGATTAGATCACAAATCGTATCTAGTCGAAGACATTACCCTTAAAAATTAAAAATTTTCCCTCGTTCCCTGTAAATGGGGGAAACCTCTAAAAAAATTACAATTTTAAAAATCGCTAATTTTCGAAATTTTTCCAATTTTTTTTACTAAAAACTGCCGTAACTTTTTCAAAAATGAACATATCAATATAATTTTTTTTTTATAGATGCTTGATGTCTTTACTTATCATTTGGTATATTTTTTTTTGTAAATTTGATCCTTTATCTGCCCACAGGGGGGGATTTAAAATGACAACTTTTTCACAAAAAATTATCTTTTTCAACTTAACTTTTGAAAATGTTCCAGAAGGTCTGACACTTTTATATATATCTTAAATTAAAGCTAATGTAATTTACTTTATTACTAAAATTAAACACTATCTAAAGATTTTCATCGAAGCGTTTTATTTTGATAGTGATTTTAATCACTGTCAGGTATCATTATACTTGATCCAACTATGCCACGTCACCACTGTGCCGCGACCCCCCTGAGCTGGATTTTTTTCTTTTAATTTACGAAATATGTAAAAAAAAATTCAAGAAAACCTTTTTGTAGAGTAGATTTTAAGAAAAAATTTGGTAACAAAATCAAATATTAATGTTTTTAGTAAATTTTGATGATTATTAAGTTATATAACATATTTTGTAGATCAAAAATTATTAGATATGTCAAAACATCGTGGACCAGTCTGTATATTTTTAATCATTTTTTTAATTTAGTTAAATTTATAACCAAATCTTAAAAAATATCTTGTATATAAAAGTAATTATTCTTATAGGAAAAGTAAAATATTAATAGAATAGAACTTTTTAAGCTACTGTTTTATTTGTTAAGTATTTCGATATGAGCAACATACCATTATTGCCGTAATGAAGTGACTAATTATATTTATAATAATGATATAATAATATAATAGGTCATATAATTTATTATATGACCTATTATATTTATTTTGTAGTGTTGGTACCATATAACCTACTTATGTTCTTATGATAACAATTGATAGTAAAAAGAAGGTTATATACAGAGTGAAAGATTAAGAATATGACTTTAATTTTCACAGAATCCATTGAAAATTAAAAATTTTTCTAAAGAAATATATTGTTTGATTCAAAAAGTTGTACAATAATATGTAGTTAAATAATTTTTTTTCATACCTTTAGGAGTGCGAAACCTTAACATAAATTTTCTTAAATGATAATTCCTTTTTTTATCTTGATAATATGATAAAAAAATTTTACAAACAATTTTGTTTTTGTAATTTTTAAAATTTTGTTCATCTTTTTAAATTGTTTAAAGATTGGATTCAAAATAGAAATTCATTACTATTTTATAATTATTATTACTAATTATTACTGGAGTGAACATTGATTTGTTTCAATGGGCCATAAAATATTTTTATAGTAGTTATCAAAAATTTTTTTCACTTTGATCATTCAATAATGTAAACTTGTATGCGTCTATTACTAGATATTAATGACTTTTATCATTTTGTCTACAAAACAGTAGAATAATGATAGAAATTTGGTTTAAAAAAACTAAACTCTAACACGCTGAAACAGACGACTGATCAGATAAAAAAAAAATCATAAGAATAAGACTGTACATTTTTCCAAATTATCTAGGTAAAATAGGGGTTCATTCTCATAAAAAAAAAAAAATAATGTTAAGGTTATTAAACCTGAAATGGTGAAAAAATAAAATGATTTAACTACGTATTGTAGAATTCTTTAAATCAAACAAATTTTTTCATAACAAAAATTTTAAAATTTTAATTGTATCCGAGAAAATGAGTATCTTTAATATCCCTTAATGAATCACTCTGTATATATATATAAATTTTCTCTAATGTATATGTTTTTGTTCCTCGATACTTAGAAATAAAATCAATGATATTTTGATAATTAGTTTTGGTATCTTTTAGTTTTTTAATAAATGATAAGTAATCAAGGTTCACAGTATCAATTTTATATTTTATATACTTCAAAGTGTAAAAATCTTTTCAATAAATGTTAGAATACAATATATCAATATTTTATGATAGTTAAAACATATAAATCAAATATTTTTATTTATTTTAAGAGTTTCTAAACTTAAAAAAATTATCACTTGGATAACGGTCACAAAATTGACTAAATTATAATTAAGTTTAAGTATTTTTTTAAATTAAATTGTAGCAATCTTTAAGTGAATAAATTATATATTTTTTAAATTTTACAACACAAATAAAAGTAATTATAGATGAAGCAATAAAGTTAAATCTGTAAAATTTAATCTGACATTAATGAAATATTGTTCTTGAATATAAAGGCCAAATGATCTTGACCACTGATAAGATGGTCATATACTATTACAAAGTACAATACAAACACTTATAAGTTTGATATTGAGTACTAATGTGTACTTAAATTTAATTGGATTAATATTTACAGTCTTTTTACAACTGACCTATAGAATAGTTTATTTTCTGTGAGAGTGGAGTTTAAAAAACATGAATGAACTTTGCGTATAATTACACGGGTACAACTGTTATAATAGTTTCAATTTTGTACTTAATACATCAACTAACTACATGAAATAATTATTTATAGTGAAAATCATGTTTTAGTGCTACAAATATCTTTTCAGCTTCGCGTCGAAATTAAAAAATAAAAGTTGGAGAGTAATAAAACAATTTTTGTAATTGCAAATTGTTGAATATCTCATAAATAATTTTTTTTTGCAAAAAACACATTAACAATTATTTGAAATTTAAGATGGGTCGGGCTGTAATGAATGATAAAAAAAGGTAATTGCTACAATTTTTACCCACAAAAAATGTAAATTAATTATTGTTTATTATATTTTATTTTATAATGCATTATTTACAAAATGATTTATTAACATACTTTGTTATATAATTAAAGTTTAATATACCATTGTATATATATTGAAAACACTATATATACGTCATAATTATTGAATATAATTTTATGATAAAAAATTGCAATTGACTATTTAAACAGTTCTTTATCTACTCATTTTTGTCTTACATGTGTTTTTAGGTAACATTTATTTCTAAACGTTAGAATAATTGTGAATAATACATGGAGAGTAAGTGATACTAAGCTAAATAACAGTAAAAATATTTGCTATAATATTTAACTCGTTGTAGAGAGAACTGTTTTATGGTACATGACTTTTTGGGGCTTTGCTCTAAATTCCGTTTATCGAATGAATATAAATATAGCCATCGTTTCAATGATTAAGCACCCAGTCAAAGCTTCCAATGTTACTCTTATAAGTGAATGTTTTCAACATAATACAATCATCGAATCAAACAACAATAATTCTCAAGTAATTCTACCAACGAAAAGTAATGATGTTAGTACATTATAAAATCAATGTTTCAAAAAATATTATATAACTGAAGACATATAATAATAAGTTTAATCGTGTTTTGTTTAATGAAACAAATTATTTAATTTGTTTTAATAGGATGACAAGTTCGAATGGGACGAACATCAACAAAGTATCGTTCTCGGTGCTTTTTTTATGTTGCACATGATAATGCCAATACCCGGAGGAATCTTAGCACAGCACTATGGAGGAAAATACGTTTTTGGATTATGTAACGGCCTCGCAGCAATATTGTCTTTTGCAATACCAGCTTCCGCAAAAATTAGTTACAAAGCATTAACTGGCATAAGATTGATTCAAGGGTTTATAGCGGTATGTATCAGAGTGTTCATCATTTGATAATTAGGAATACTTCAATATTTGAAAATAGTATTCGCTTTATGACTTAGGGAAGTACATGGCCTGCGATGCATACGATGACAGCTAAATGGATACCAAAACATGAACGAAGTTGGTTTGTTTCAGCTTATATAGGTAAAAAAATATGCAAAATTTAAGTGTTTAAGTATTTTACCTTTAACTGTCATTAGCTAGAAATCGTTAAATATAATAAACAGTCATTAATGTCTTTGATAGAATACATCAAGCATTTTTAAAACATGAACTATAAATAAACAAAATTGTATTTACTAATTATATATGTAGGAAATTCGGTTGGTACAGCCGTAATTTACATGACGTGCGGATATCTCATTGATTTATATAATTGGGAAATTGTATTTTATTTAACTGGAGCTATTGGCTTACTTTGGTACATTTGTTGGACATATTTTGTATATGAATCTCCTGCTGTACATCCAACAATTACCGAAGAAGAAAAATCTTACATAGAAAGCAGTATTGGAAAACAAATTAAATCTTCAAAACCAGTAAGCATATTAGCTCTAATGTTTAAAAGCTAATGACTATTTCTATTTCAGTATCAGCGCTAAGTTAAACGCAATTCACCTGTTTAATTATGTTATATTATTTTTAGAATATAAATGTGCGAATAAGCATAATACGAATTATTAATATTTTATGGGGGTTGCAGCTAATCACTGAAGATAAATAAAGACTTATGATTTAATTTTTTTTCATTGAAAAAATTAAAAAATAAAGAAATTTGAATATTATCCAATTTAATTAAACCTTAATATTTGTAAAATACATTTTTTACTTATTACCATGAAATACTATACTTTGAAGTAGTGCCATACAGTCAATTTGTTTTCTGTGGGTATTAGTTTAATTAATTCGGTTTTTACAATAATGGCTTTGAAATTTTTAGTATTTTTTGGTTTTAGATTTTGAGATTTTATTAGTTATTATTAATATACAGGTATCAGATTAATTCAGAACTGAAGGCCTCGATTTATAGTAAATATATTATTCCATTATTAAATTTTATAAAGCTTCCAAGTAAATTTATGTAAATACATAGTAAATTTCAGCAGTTTAAAACAAAATATTGATGTTTGGAAGTTTTTCAAATTAATATAAATTAGCTTTGAAAAATTTATTTATGTAAGTTTAAGTAATACTTATTGAAATAAGCACTGATGTAATAAAATATAGATTATAGTTTTGTGGGTAGCGTACTATTAAGTAGGGTGTAATAGTTGAAAAACGGGAACATTAAGATTTGAATATTCATAACTTACGACATAATCGAGTTAAAAATATAAAATAAACATCATTTAATCACAAATATTATGTAGTTTAAGTAACAAAAATGATATTTTTAGAATTAACTTAATTATAAATGATAATATTTTATTAGTGGGATAAAACAAATTCATACGCCTAATTTTGCTTCAACTGACTATTTTAAATTAAGTTTTAATTATATACAGGGGGTGGACAAAATAATATGAACACCTGACATATACTCAATATTTATTTATTAATAAGATGTTGCTTATTAATTCATTTAAATCCATTTGCTTTTAAAACCGCTTCAATCCTTCGCGGAATAGATTCAGTATTATCCAAATGAGCGTTAAGTTCTGCTGTAACTTTAGCCGCGGTAGTTTTATGTTGTCTTGTCACAATCCGTTTTAATGTTCGTCGGTCCCTGTCAGTCAACTTTGGATTTCGCCCACTATTACTTTTCGCCGATGATGTTTTTCCGTATTTCGTGTATGCTGTCATTACTGTGGATACTGTCCCTCTTGACACGTTCAACAGTTTAGATGTCTCCGTTACAGACGCTCCCGCTAATCGAGCACCCACTATTTGCCCTCTTTGGAAGTCCGAGAGGTCACGCATTTTATTTTAAATTTATTTTAACGTTCGTAGTATAACCTGTGTTATACACTAATATGTTATAAATAACTACTATATTGTAATAATATACTAATTTTACGCCATGTTATCCAAAAATTATACAGTGTAGCCAACTTGCAACAATATGTAACTATATTGCATGGTGTTCATATTATTTTGTCCACCCCCTGTATATACGTGTTCAAAATTGAAAACTCATTTAAGTTTTTTAAAATGATTAAAATTTCCTCGAATTCAGTAAAATTTCTATTTGAAATCTATTTTATTAACTTATAAAATTCATAATTCTGATATAAACACAATATTATATCTAGGAGGGAAAATAAGATATTTGAAAATAACATAGGAGATAATAATTAAAATGGAAATTATTATTTATTATTTAAGAAAACACATATAATTAAATATATATGTAACACATTTTTATTCCATAATTATAATTGGACATTTTTATAAGGGCAAATTTTATTTTGTCCCCTATTAACAATGTTACAAATGCTAAAACTTTGTAATTAAAGACAAAGCAATCGAATAATAAAAGTCGTGGACTCTAGTAGTAAATGAAAGTTGTTAAAACATTAATTTCCTGACCCAAATTTCTCACCAGTTTACCTTTTAACTGTTTTCTTTTAAATTATTGTTGCATACTTTCAAAATAAAATTGAAAATTATTAACGTTAAATTTATAAAAATTAAATTATTTATATTATATATAACGTTCAAAGAGTATATTTTTTATTTATATCTAAACTACTTACAGTATTTTAATTATATGTATTTTAAATGTAGCTACCAATACCTTGGAAATCATTACTTTCATCAAAACCTCTTATATTGAACGTACTAACAAGTAATGGAGGAATGTGGGGACTTTTTACAATATCAACACAAGCTCCAACGTATTTCAATTTTGTTTTAGGTTTAAGTGTAAAACAGGTATTTATGTAGAGTTATTTGTTTGCTTTTTGAATAGTTTTGTAAGAGATAATATTTAAAATAGGTGTAAATTGAATAAAATATTTAAAGAAATTAATTTTTCTCCCTTTAAATATATTTCTATATAAACTAATATGTCATTTTCATTTTTTGTGGGGACCAATACCCATAGAATACCACCATCTCAGATTCTGTATTTCATCATTAGAAAAAAATTCACTACTTCTTATCTCTTTTTTAATTAAACTAACAAATAATAAAGTGTTACAGATAAAATTATATTTACTCTCTTATACAGTGTGATTTATGAAGTATACCAATGTCCCATTTATTCGTTAAATAATTTTAAATTTTTCATAAAAAAGTATAGATTACAATTTATATTTTAATAAATCATCAACTAATATTTTATGAAAATCATTTTTAACGGTTAGTTCTGTTTTGCAAATTATTTTGCAATAATTTTAATAGTTGAACGTTTTTGTAATTAAAATTATTACATTTCTTTGAGTAATTGATAAATGGGGAAAATGAGCATTTAATCAGTACTTGCAAATAGTACTTTTTATAAAACTAATTTTTAAAAGAAATAACTATTTTTAGACTGGATTTTGGGCAGGTTTACCTTACATAAATCGATGGATATTTGCATTTGGTTTTAGTACTTTTTGTGATCATTTAATAAAATCCAAAACTATGTCTGTGACAAATGTACGCAAATTATCTACATTCTTTTGTAAGAAGAAATTTTGTTCTTTAATCGCTTTAAAAATTAGTGAAATTATAAAATATTTCAGGTAATATTCTTCAAGGATTGCTTATTTTAGGAATTAGTTTTTGTGGATGTAATGCAATAGCTTCTATCACAATGGTAACCTTAACAGCAATTGTAAATGGCTGTTCAGCTTCTGGTGTGCTAGCAGGCAGTGTAGATCTAGCCCCGAATTATGCTGGTTAGTTTTGTAAATTTTAGAATTCCAAATAATTCAATTATGTTTTTCTTTAATAAAAAACAAACTTTTACATAATAGTACATTTATTATAATTCAATTATCTTAAAAATTAAACAAGACTTTTTGCGTTGAAGCTTTTTAATTCTTGATAAAAAATACCAACATTTTATATAGTTCTGATATTTTTGGAACGTATAGAGAATTTACATTCCAGAAATATCATGAAAAATACAGGCCTGTGCAGTATAGGTATAGTCATAATTTCATAATAAGGGTCTACAGTTATAAATTTCTTTTACGAGACAATTTTGAGGTCTATTTTCTTTTGTTCGTCATTTCATTTAGAGATTACGATCAATTAGAGAGAAATTCTCTCTCTATGGTCCCTTACCTACACTATTAAATATGTATAACACGAAATTTAATGTTACAATTAATAATTTTTAAATATTTTTTTATAAAATCTGTAATTTTTGTTCCAGTCAATGTATTGCATAAGGTCGTTGACTAAAATATTGTTAATGTATTGTTTTTGTAGAATTATACCTAATAATTGGTAATAATTGAATCAGCTTTTCAAAAACGACATAAGTCGTTTAAAATTTTTATTTTACCGGAACCAAAAAAAATGAATTACTCCAGAAACTTAATTTTTTTACACTTACACCTATTTACTAATTTATTTTTAAGGTATATGATATTCATAATCCATAGTTTAAAATACTTTAACTTTTATCAAAATGCATTAAATTAATATAAAACATATTTGACTTGTATTGTTTTTGCAGAAAATAGAAATTTATAATAAAAAATCTAAATCAAGAAATAAAATTTAATAGATGAACACAGAAAATTTATAATATTATGATATAAACTGAAATAATTTTTTAATATAAAATAATAATATTAAAAAAAAAACAAATCTTAACTTGGCAAAAAGCAACATAACTTTAAATAATTTTGATCAAAAGTTTATTGAGTGCACCAAAGCAGAATTGATAATCTTCATTTTAAAATTAAGCGAAATAGACATTCTTAAACCTGCATTATTTTAAGAATTAAGTATAGAACAATTGTAGGAGCTCTGATATCGATACATTTATAAAATAACTTACGTGTAATTTTGGAATGTTTTTCTACTATGTACTATTTTTCCACTCCAGTTAGTATGTTCAATGCTTTTGACTTTAAGCTGTCTGATAACATTTCGGTTGTAATTTGAAATATTGCATGACCTATTTTTTTGGGTTCATGATCACTTTCTGACTCGTTTGATGAGATATTTTTATTCAATCAAATTTAAAACTTATGATATTATTATTTTATTATGATGGTGTTGATAAAAAAAACATATGATATAAAATAATCATTGCTAACAGTGAGATATTTGAGTAACTGCAAAAACTACACAAGTCAATGTCTTGTGGTTCTAGTTTCTTGTAGTAAATGTTTGTACTAAATATGAGTCTGACAAATTAAGTTTTTACACAGAATGCGTAACTAGGTGTATAATTATCTAATTTGACAAAAAGTCATTATTAAAAAATCGGTCACTTATATCCTTTTTTGAAATGACTGATTCAATTATAGATTTGATTTTTTTTTAAATTACTAAATATACAATAGTATAGGGATAAATATACAGAATGAAACAGAAACACCTACAACTTTTGATACAATCAAAATTTCGTTATAATTTTTTTAAAAATAATTTATGCGTTCTTAAATTACATTAAAATCATATTTTTTTATTATTTGTTTTTAATAATAAAAAATAAAAATAATTTTTAAAATTTTAAAATATTTAAAAAATTAAAAATAACCATTTTCATAAACACTCTTCATACAAAAATAATTAATGCGTTAATAACATTTTTCAAAATGAATAAATATGAATTACATACATTTTAATACATACAGTTGGTATGTAACTCAGGTTTTATATGCGTTACAAATATACGTCAATACGATTTGTACCTAAATTCAAAAGAATTACTCTGTATGTATAATCAATTTAATTAATATTTCAATATATTTTTATTATTATTATTTAAATTAATACTTTTCAGAAGCTATTTTCAAACTTCCTAAAATTGCACATGACAACTATTCTTTTTAGGTATAATCTTAGGTTTGACCAGTACCTTTGGTGTATTCGCCGGCTTTGTATCGCCCATAATAATTGGATTATTCACTTATCATCAGGTAAATAATTAACGAAAAAATGGATTCCTTAATGTTTAAGCTATAACATATATTTTTTTTTCCAGCAAACTTTAGGCCAGTGGAGTAAAGTTTTTTATATATCATCAGCAATTTGTTGTTCAACTGGATTATTATACATTCTTTTTGCAAATTCAGAAGTTCAAAAATGGAATAACAAGTATGATTCAGATGACATTGAAAAAGAAATGAACGATATTAAGAAAAAAACGAATAGCAATGATCAAAATAGTACAAATAATTGATCTTTATTGGTTCTTAAACGTCGAATTATTATTGTTACTCTTTGTAACTTATTTATATAATTCAAATGAGTGATGCTTATTTGATTGGATTTTGTTTTTGACCTAGTTTGTTACATCTTATACTCATAAATAAATGGTATACATATATGTACTGTGAGTACTTTAGTGTAGTACTAAAAATATACCCTATTAATGCTTGGAACAAATTTATAATTTTCTATTACAATATTATTTAGCCTAACGCACTCAATTTTATATATATGACATTACTTTATAAAGCAAATCGTCGGAAAAATTACTTTTTTTTTAATTATAAAGTACGTTTATTAATTTTTTATTTCATAAAGTTTTTAAATTGTCAGACACCTCTAAACATTTTGAGAAATTAAAAATAAAGTAATTTTTTTTTTGTAAAAATTAAAAATCTTAGTACTTTGACGGCTGATTTTTCATAGTAAAACAATTTAACGGATAATTTGATTTTTATATTATAATTTGCTACAAAAACTTTAGTTTAATACACATTAAAAGTTGTCATATTTTTCGGAAAATGTTCAATAAATGAGTTGAAAAAAAATTACTCTTAATATTAAATAAAAATCTATTTATTAAACCTATTCTTAGGTGTTACACTGGCTTTTTGATATAAAGCATATATAAATAATTTATAATCGATTTTAATGCCATGGTGTATCATGAATTCTTGCCACGTCCTGGTGAAACGGTCAATAAGGAATACTACCTACAAGTTTAACGCCGTTTGTGTGAAGCAATCCAAAAAAATACCTGGATTGTGGCAAAAAAATTCATGGCTTTTGCACCACGATAATGCACTTGATTACCCTTCATTGCTTGTTCGTGAATTTTTGGCCAAAAACAATACTATAATGATTCCCCGCCTCCATATTCACCAGACATGGCTTTATGTGACTTTTATATTTCCAAAAATAAAGAGTCGGGTCCATTGTACTACGTGGAATTTGCGAAAGTTAGAGCTTAATAACTGGCAGAAACATAGAAAACACGTATAAGAGTCCCTAAATCGCTGGCTTAAACCAGCGTCTTAGGTTCTCCTGAACCGGCCGGCGTGACTACTTCTGTTGAAGGCGTTCGGACGATTCTTTGTGGTACATAGTTTGAATAAGAGGTTTTTGTTTTTCGTAACGTCATGTTCATAACAATATTAAAAATATATTTAAAATAATCAGAGGATTTAAAAAATAAACACCCCATGTTTTAAAAGTAAAACAATATTTATTCTCGTTAAAAATTTTTTTTCCATGTTTAAAATTTTCTTGCAAGCAGTAAATAGGTATTTTAAATAATAACTCGAAATAATAATTGCACAGATACAATTTTTTTTTTTTATGATTAATTGCTTATATAATATACTCATGTATATTCTCAAAAAATAAAATGTGTTTATTCAACATATTTATTAGGTCACTACTATTTATTTCGTATTAAAAACAATGATTACGTCAATTACAAGTTGCTAAAGTTACTCAAACTAATTGTTTTGTTTGGAGGACAACATCTATTATAAATAAATTTATAGATTCACTACAACTAAAATGTATCCAAAATACTGTAATATATTACAGTATAAAATACTGTAATATTGATAAACTTAAAATGATATTACTGAAAGCGAATAAATTGAAACTATATACTATACATACTACATTACTCATATTATTCAGTTCTTAGGAGTTAAACGTTATTCCGATATTCAGTACAATTATCCCCTAAAATTTTTTTTTTTTTTTAGTTATTCATTATTTATAGTCAATAAATTACGTATTAGATATAAATGTAAGATGAAGTCGAAAAAGATGTAAAATAAAATTTAATAAAATAACAACAAATTATATTCTTTATTGTGCTTATTTAATAAAGTTACCATAGATTATTCATTTTAGAAATATAGACAAATTTAAGATATTTCACTTAATTGACTTGTACAAAAAGTATTCATGTGAAAAGATGTCGATTTCTTGAAAGGGACCAACTTATTTATAAAGATAAAAATTCTTAGTAGTTAAATGATTTCAAATTATTGTATTTATGGCTGTTCATTTACACACTCGAATTCTTCAGTTATGTCTTTTGCGATAATATTCGCAGCAGTATGAAAGTCCTCTGGTGTCATTATTGGAGTAGTAATAAACAATTTTTGAAGTTCAATACTTTTTACGCTATTGAAAAATGAATGATTTTCTATTCTATCTTCTAGTTCTTTTTTTTCTAAAAACTCATTATATAATATATTTTCTAAATTGTTATTTTTCACAATTATTTTAGTTTCTTCTTTATTATCATATACAAACTCAAATTTATTGTAAACAAAATAATTTTTAATTTTAAGCTCCAAATTATTAAAATGATTATCTAATCCAAAAATATTTGCTTTCAATTGACTATTCGTAAAAAATTCTAATTGTTTTTTATTAGAGAATCATCTATTTTACATTTAAAAGTTTAAAAGTTTTGATACATGTCAAGGTATTTCTCATTTCTGGGGCTCTCGTTTATATCTGAATACTCCATTAATGCTTCTACGTAAGTCACATGTTAATAAATAATAATATTTATACGCCCTGATTTGTATTGCCATTTTTAATTGCTCTAGTTTTGCATTCTCCAATAGGTTTTCATTGGACGATATAGTATATGAATGTTGGCAGAAAATAGTAAGAATAACAATTTCACTTAATATTGATTTCTTCGTAATTACCTAGTTTTTAGTTTTTTAATAAAGGTTTTTAACTTATATTGAAATATATATAAAATGTATTCCTTTTAATTACACACAAAATGATTTTTTGTTCTAGAAAATGTTAGTGAGTATTTATATAAATACATACGAGGCAAAATTTGTGTTATTACTGACAGAATTTATTTATTTATTATAAATTATACAGGCAATAGCCCAAAATATACAATACATATTAAACAGTTAACTGGACAACTTAAAATTATCTAATAACGAAAAATGAAACATTAATAAACTTAAGCTTGACAAAGAGAAAAAGAAAAATTTAAATATTAAATAGAAAGGCTAAATGACTACATTAAAAATGAAAAGAATGAAAAAATCAGGGTTATTATTTGCAATGCGCATTAAACGTGGGAGAGCGGAATGAAAAATATAATTAGAAGATGAATGAGGAATGAGGAAAGGGGCAGTATAGCGAGTTGAATGAGCAGGTACCCGAAAGTTCAATTTAGAAAGTAGGACAGGAGAATCAATCAAGCCAGCTGAGAGTTTAGAAAGGAAACGGATATTAGAGTCATGTCTTCTAGCAGATAAGGAAGGAAGTTGTAAGAAATTTTGAATAGGAGTTAAGTCATGAGGTGGATGGGGGATATTAAGGATATGAGCCGCAAAGCGTAAAAATTTACGCTGCACTCTTTCAAGCATCATAGAGTAAGTAGCTGTATAAGGATCCCATAACACCGAACAATACTCAAAGATAGGGCGAACCAGCGAACAAAAGACATTTTTTAGTGGTCTTGAGAGGTGAAATTCATGAGAAATTCTCTGAATAAAACCTAAAGTTTTCAGAGCCTTATAACATACTTCTTCAATATGAAGTCAAAAATTTAAAGTAAGAGTGAGACGAAACCCAAGGTCAACTATAGAAGGAACAGAAGAAATAAGATGGTTATGAATATAGTATGTTGAAGATATAGGATTAGAAATACGTGAAAAAGTCATTTTATAACATTTAGAGGTATTAAAAGTCAAGCCAATTGATTTAGCCCAACTAACTAAGTGATCTAGATCACTTTGAAGTAAAATAACATCGGAACTATTAGTAACACGCATAAATAATTTGAAGTCATCTGCAAAAAGGAGTATTTTAGTATGTTGTAAAACAGAATTAGCGCCATTTACAAAAATGAAAAAAGTAGGGGAAATAGGATTGAACCTTGTGGAACACCGGAGGAGGGGGTTATCACTTCAGAAGCACAACTTTGAACATGTACCCACTGGTTTCTTTCAGTTAAATATGAAATTAACCAAGAGAGGAGTAGTTCACCAAAACCAGCGTGGAGTAGAAGTTCAGACAGGATATTAAGATTCAGTTTATCGAAGGCTTTTGAAAAAAAAACATGAAGGCTATTCAACATGTTCTTTGTAACGACATTTTTTAACATATATGATACCAAAATCACAAATTTTATGAACAAATTTGTGAAAAAAATAATAATTAAATTAAAAAAAAAATTCACTTAGCAAGCACAGAAAAATTTAATATTAACAATAATAACGTGTTCGAAATAAAATTGGTAACACCGAAAATACAAAAAAAAAAACTTTTGTCAGAATACAATTACAAAAAATAGCAATAATGAAAATAATAGAAAATTAAATCACAACAACGTGTCCCGAGAAGTCAGCAGTGTCATTTTGACACGAAGTAGCAATATCAAGAATATAATAATGATATATATTGGTTCACGTTTACAGAGAATAACTAATATTTAACATTAAAAATAACTATATTTAAAAGAACGTTAATGTGCAAAACTTAAACAAATGTGCTGAGACACAAAAAAAAAATGTATAGCTCTAAAAATGTAAGAAATTATTAAAGGTTAGTAATCAGAGTGACTTCATTAATTAAAATACCTACAAAAAAATTCACACAAGTTTGTATAACAGTCGTACAAAACTTATGAACCTGGTTAGGAACTAAAACATGACAAAGAAAAAAATACTTACAGCAACTTGAATCGCATCACGCAGTACCAAAATAATAATTAGAAAAAAAATTAAGTGTGTAACAAAATTAAGTTAAGTTAACACGTAACATGATAGTCGCCATTTTAAAAGGTTACGAATATCAAAAATAAAATATCGAATTATTTGGCCACAACAAATAAATTTTTTAACTTTTCATGGCGCTCTGAAAATTATAAAAACAAGTGTCACCAAATTACAAGATGAGATAATGTATTATCGAACACAGTAGATTTAAAAAAAAATAGAAAATTAAATATTGAAAACAATCGATATTTTTTGAAAACCAATAAGAAATAAAACAAAATAGATGTTCAATTTTAAGATCATAGTTAAATTTAGTTACTACTATATAATAACGAAAAGAAAATGTTTTTTATAATTTACCATGTCATAATAATATTAAATAAATATGAAGATAACTATAGACTTACAATTATTTAAAAACTGTAACTGATGTCTGTTGAGTCGTTGATAGTTGATATATAACAAAACCTCATGACAAGTTGTCACATAACTATGATGAAGTCTTAGACAGACCGTTGCCCGTATCTTATAAACTAGTCGAAGATTATTTGTGAGGAGATAGAAATACAAAATACACGAATCCATTGGAGATAGAACATGCAAAAAAAAGAGTTTGTAGCTAAGTTAAATCAAGGGAACTTTTATAAATAAAAAAAATTAAATTAATATGAGGCAAAAAAAAAACGGTCAAAAAATTCGTATATAAATTAAAGAAAAAAATCAAATATTATTAAAAAAATTGATGTTATACATACACTTTTAAAATAACATAATACGCTATTGAATTTTAAAAAAATCGTGCATTTTTACCAAAAGAAAACAAATAATTAGTGTAGTAATTTAAAATAACTCAAATTATGTCAATTTTGAGTTACTACACTAGAGCATTCACAGTGCGATAGTGAGTATCAAGTTTGTTGCTTGGGCATAAAATGAATGTGACGGTTCATAATCTCCTGGTACTCCATATGATTGTATAGCTCCGCCGGGATTCAAATAGGACGCAAACGGGCATTTCAATATCAATAGGGAATTAATTGTTGACCGCAAAGTGCTAAGTTACGACGTGATTATGAGCTCCTAATCACGGATGATCCGAATAAATGTTGTAGCGGCCTTCGTTGTCCAACAAATGGCACTTGGTCTATTTTGTTGATCTGACTTTTCTGTCTTACAAGTACCAGGGTCTTAGATTCTACTATGTACATAATCTCATCAACCAGTGGTTCTTCCAGTATTGCAACGGTTGTTATGAGCAATATGGCACTATTCTGAATATTTCAATAGCTCAATGATAGAGCGCGTCGTCTGTATAAAGAAAACATTGAAAATGTTAATTTATTATGATACAGGTGTCTCATGCAATCCTGGTATTACAAACGCGTATTGCTCAAGAAGAACAAAAATGACATAAAGTATTCTGGTTGTTATTATGGAATAAAAAAAAATAATAATACACTTCCATGCGATTCTTTTATCCTCTAGAAGAAAAAAATTTACGTTAACTGTACAAAGCTGATCTAATTTGTCTGCGAAGAAGTGATAAAAATGTTATCTGTTTCGATAACTTATTTAAAGCAAACGTTTTCTTTATTATTAAAATGCCGGGTTATAATTTTTTTTTAAATCCTATTAATCTAGCGATTAGGTAATGAAAAACTGTATAACTTTACTGAGCACCTATGTAAATATTATGAATACTAATGAAATACTATAACTTTTTCAATGAAATATTTATTTCATAATTCCAGTTTTACATCGTTAAAAAATCGATTACTTTTAAAGCATATGACTTAAATATGCGCAAATTGAGGGGGGCAAATTTAAAATATATAATTATATAAAAAGAATTTAAGGAGAGGTAAATACATATGTTTGTTGAAATTGCGCCTATAAAGAAAAATTTGTACATTTATTAAATGTTTTGTATACCATAATACTATTATGTAGATAATGTTAAATATTTTAGCATGTAGCAAAAAATATTGTCTTATAGTAAATATGTATTTATTTATAAACGCAATATCAATACTAAATAAGTCAGAGTAATACATAAGTTCTTTCAAAGTTAACATAGACGTTTATTCTATGCTAAATTTAAAATATAAGTAATTTAGGACTAATTAGCAAATAAAACACGTAATCTAGGTACAATTTATACCTTTTAAACTGTATATATTATATTGACATTTTTTTTTAAATAGGACAGTGTCGATCCAAATCTAAAAATATAAAAGGATAATAAATTACTTTTACAGACTAAAAATTTTATTTCATTATCTTTTTTCAAGTTGTTTTTTTGAAAGCAACCTTCTTGGAAAATGTTTATTGAAACGATAAAATATTGTCGAGGGGGTGTGAGGTCACTCACGCCGGCTAGGGACAGCTTAGAATTATAGTAAAAAACCTTTTATTCTTATTATTGCATAAGTGGTCATTAATCTTAGTTGATAAAATAATGTTTTTATTATTTCATATAGTATTATAAATAATTAAACACGCTCGTATTGAAATTTATCAGGCGTTTATTTTAAACTATAGATCCTCCTGCTTTTAATAAACTTAAGTAAAAATAAAAACAACCATAAATATGAACCTTTTCTGACGGACTTGTGGGGATTTATTAATTTTACATTATTGACTTTGTTGGCAACCGCGGCGTTTAACAACAAATCTGTTGTACAGTATAAATTAAAATTTACTACACCCGTCGGAGTATTAGAAAAATAAACACCGTTTTTCATATAATTAGTTTAGTGGTAGTATTTTGTAACTAAAGCTATTGCCTTTTTGCGATTTAACCATAATTATAAATTAATGCGGCATTTTATTAAACTCCAAGCTGTGGAAAATATAGGATTTGAAACTTGTACAGTTGAAATTGTCAATTGAGGAAACAAAATGTTACAAAAACAAAGCCATACAACAATTCATTCTTATAGTTACGGGGCTTTAATGTTTTTATAACTCATTCCAATATCAATGTTTTTAATCTAGGCTTATTTTTAACTTAATGGCCAAAAATGTATAATAAAAAGAATAATCCCCTGGAAATTTCTATCAACGTTATATTTACATTATACTTTACATTTAATTTAACGTTATAACAATATTTATTTTTTATTTTAACCGAAGACTACAATTTTTTCAAATTTGGTAAAATTCAGTAATTATAAGGAATAGCCAGTAATGATAATAATATTACTTTTATTGCTATCAAGTAAATATTACTGGATGTATAAATATCAAAATGACAAATAAACTAATCGTCAGATAATACTACTTAAAAGGGCGAAACTTGTAATAATGAAGCACAAAAAAATGTATATTATGTATAAAAAAATTATTTCATTTTTATAACATTAATATTTTTTAAAACCCCTAAAAACAATTTTTTCTCTTGCAAAGGAATTCTATTTCATTAAACTAACGTCTATATATATATATGTTTTATTTCGTACATTTATAAATTTGTATTCTTTAAGAAGTTATTGGTATATATTTTTAGACAAATATATTTATTTGAAATTTCAATTCAATGAGCCATTATACATAATGTATAATGAATAATGGATATTTTACAAATACTGTTACTGTTAATTATTGAACATTAAGTAAGTTTATGAAGAAAGAACACACTTTTTTTAAATTAAAAATGGTAATAAGCTATTCTTCAATTAATTAAAAACGTGTTTCGCATTATGTATTATCCTTAAAATAGGACTGGTAATTTAGCTAATTATGTATATAAATATAAGTGTAAATTAAATTAAATATAAAAAATAAAATTAACTTAGAATTTTTTTTTTTAAGAACTTAATAATTTAGGAATAATTTTAGTTGTATGTTTATTGCTAATTGTAAGATTGTTCCCGAAATACATATACGCGATTATTTATTAATTTCTGTGGATTTTCGTGTTAAATATTTGTCAGTTTAAATTAATATTTGAAATATATTTTTAATGATAAATTATGTTTGTGTTTCTATAAAAATATCATACTTCAATTATATGTCTCAATGTTTTTTTTAACACCGACAATTTTAGAAAAATAATAATTCTTAAATCCACTAAAATCTTTAGCTTAATACCTTTTCCTTATTAATCTACGGCGTTCTGGTTCAATAGGTTGAAAACACTATAGTGATTCTCCATGTTGGCTATTGTAGGACTCATTAGACCGGGTACATTAATCGGATCATAACCACTCCCCTTTTCTCAATTCACCAAAATTTAAATTTAGAAGGCCGACAGATTGCACATAGGCCAGTTTAAGCTGCGCAGATAAATTCGAATAATCGGTAACAATGTTTCCCCTCCTATATATATATATTACTTCCCTTTTCAAATCTACGCTTAGCCTTTGCCCGTAAGTATTATCAGTCCAGACCAGTGCAATTTTATAAATCGGGTCAAAACTGTTTTTCGGTTAACCACTGATTCGTATACTTAAAATGTGCTTTCCTTTGGTCGATTTAGTGAAAAGCGATTGCAATATTGTTATAAAACTTTCTGATCAATTAAATTAATAGCTATTTATCGACACAAATAAATTTGTTTTTATTTGCGATTTATCGCACTTTATAAAATATCGTTACACAAGATGTGACAAATTCCGTTGATTTGCGAACATTGTCCTGTAGCGTCCATTTATTTCATGAAATAACAAAATATTTTATTAGATTTGATCCGTCAGCATAAAAAAAAAAACATACTCACATAGTTTAATATCAGTGTTTACAAAAAAAAAATATATATATAATTTGACAGTTAAGTATAAAACAAACAAGCATTGCTCCTTTTTTCTTTTGCTTTGTTAAACTGACAGCTTTTGCTGTTATTCAACGAAAAACAAAAGTTTCCTTTTTGCTACAAATATCACATATTACCTTTTTTAAACTACAAAATATTTTTCAGATTTAATTATGAGGCATCTGACTGCGTCATATCATGTTTAAAATAAAGCGGTCATTTTATTATTATACTATTTAAAATATCAGATAAAATTATTAAATAATTATAAAGCAAAATAATTTAATATTGACATATTATTAATCTGATTCAAACTTTTAAAAAGTTGATGCGACTTTAAGTTAATGATGTAATGTACGAATTGAATAATGAAGTACAAAATTTAATGAATATATTTTAACTTTTTTTCGTATTGTTTCTATTTAACATCAAATTACATCAACTATTTTAAAACTTATTTTTTCTAGTTGAAAAAAATCATAAAATTTGTGCATTATCTTTCGAGAAGTAATCATAGATTTTTTTTTATCTTACTACATATTAACCTTCTACCATATAAGTATATAAATAAAGTAATATTTATAATGACATAAAATATTATTTTTAATTCATTACTAATAAATCTAATCTAGAATTTGAGGCATTAAAATATTAATATATCGTTCAATCCTTTCAACAATTATACATTATTAAAATGATTGATCTCAAAAAACTTAATTTTTCAAGAGAGCGATTATAGAAAATTAAAAATGCATTGAAATATGTATATTTAGGTATATTAAGGGAATCCCGATAACAAGCATAACTTAAAATGTCTTATTTTGAGATATGATCGTGTTGAGTGAAGTGATTGTAATAGATAGTTTTATAATCTAAGTGAATTTTTTATTTCATCTAAGTAATTCGTATTGACTAATACCGAGGGCGTCTGTTATGATGGAGGTGAAAAAAGATGCTGTAGACACCATTAAATTGATGAGCTTCGAGAATCGAATATCATCAGTTGGCTGCTTTCTTCTTCTTCCCTGAGTCACAATGCCACAAACTGACCTCTACCGATTGTGGGATTGCATTCACTGCAATACTCTCACGTTTCACATCACTATAATGTTTGGGTATCGTAGGTTTTATAAGATTAATTGTTGTATTATGCTGAGTACAGACTATGCGGGAATTGTAAATGAATGTACATTAATTCGCAATGTAAGGTATTTATAGTGGATGGAGGTTAGGAAAATATGTACAGAGATGGTTTTAATTAAAAACAACCACAGATATTCGACAAAAAAATTAGATACTAATCATATTTAAAACGTCATATTTATTTATAACATTACTAAATAACAGTTGTTATTAATCATTAATATGCTATTGAATTTTAAAAATAATTTTACAACTAGTTTCGAGCGTAGCCTCAAATATTTAGTGAAACTTTGGTTTTCGATATCACTCATAAATGATAATGAAATTAAATTGTTAAAAAAAAAATGTTCATAAAAAAAATTTGTTCCTAAAACCCTAATATGTTGAAAAAAAGGTTTTTTGTCGAATGGTCACATTATGGTAAACAGGAAAGTTGTTATGAATAATGGAACAATAAAAACGTTAGTAAAAATTACTTTTTGTGTCCTGTATATTTAAATTTAATAATTTCATCTGTACTAGGAAAAGTTGATGAGACAATTCTAATTCTGATAGATTAAAAAATTAAATATTAATTATACCATACATAGTTTTAAATGCTGAATTAAATTTATTGAATAAGTTTTACTTCAAATCGAAAGAGGATGGTACTTTGATATAATATATTTTAATTTTGTTTTTTAGACAAATTCGTAGTAAAAGTTACGGATAGTGTCACCCAGAAGTTAGCAAATTAATAAGTATACCGACTCCAATACTTGGCGCCATGACCATTGATTCGGCAAAAGCTTCTTTTTCATTTCATGCTATATCTGTCATGGCCTTACAGTCATGAATCTCTGTGGTTGCCTGTGGCAACCAAAATGCTTTATAGAGACGCATCGGTCCGTATCTTACTCTGTATTTGATTTGAATTTGTTTTGTTTAAAGGGGTACCTACTGCTTTGTAATATGTAAAATACGTGTGGCGTGAGCTCTTTGGTTTAAGTGTATATTTGGGGTATTATTATTATTATTATATTATATATTCAAAATCGCGTGCTTCGCATACAAGCTGTACTTTGATTACACGTATACGGATTACGGACACTTTGACTTTGTCAAATAATAGGATCGTATTTTCGTGTCATCTGTTTAGCTTGGGCGTGTGTTACCATCAACCGCGGTGATACTACTACATTATTATTACCTAATGCCAGTTTCATAAATGCATTGTCGTCAGCTATAAATTACTTCGTCTGTTGTAACGAACAATGTAATCAACGAGAATGTTGGAGAATTTGCGGTTTTTTTTCATGAAACGGCCTCAGATTTAGTAGCTGACGAAGGTGACACTGGCAATTTAACTTTGACACGCAGCGACTTTTTAAAGTTATTACCGTTGCTCGATTTGTTTTGTTTCCAAGGTGAGAATGGTAGCTGTACCATTCTACAATAACTCTGTCAAATCATCCCGACTCATTAAAACTATTTTGAATTTTCCAAAAGTTTCAGAAAAACATTCAATCCTCACGAATTTCTTTAAGTTGAAAAATTTCCCTATTAGAGGTGGTAATTTCAATTATAAAGACAAAAATGTATTGTATTATATATTTAAAGAACAAATATAAAAAATTAATTTTTTTAAATTGATTTGAACTGTCGTTAACTTTATTATTATTATTATATTTTTAAATTCCTACATTTATATTCTAAAATTTATAACAGATCGAATTTTACCATATAGTTTTAATTTGAAAACACAAACAATTTTTATTGAAAGTTTTTCATCGCCTGTTTTGATTTGAAATCTGTTTTAATAAATCAATTTTATTACGTTTCACAGAATAATAGAAAAAATAGGTTTTTAATAAAAGTCTAAATTAAATTTTTAGTTTTGTTTGATGTCAGTAGCAGATATTTTGATGGAAAACGATTCAGTTCTTTGCTTGTGAATAAAAAAAAGTAAATACACTACCCAATTTTAATATATATATACAATATACCAGTTGTACCACTAGATTTTTACATCTTAAATAACTTATGACATAGCTAAATTTTTGTATTACTTTTTTTTAAAAACAATTTTATATAATTTTCAAAGTTTTGGACTTCGTTAGAATCACATTTAAAATATTTGTCTCTAATAATAAGAAAAAAATAATTGTTATTTTTAACTCTTTAATTACAAATTTTTTAATGGATCGATAAAAACTTTAGAACTAGTATTTGTTGTGTTACAAGCATTTTAATGCATAGAGTGGTATGTAGCGTGGAACGAGTATGTATTATAAATATACTTCAGTATGATCTGTACCCACTCAACTACATACTCTATGAATTAACATGCTTGTAACTAAATGAATCCTAAAATTGTTCTCATCAAAATTTTTCAAAAGAAAAAGGTTAAAAATGGCTATTTTGAATTATGAAAAATAATTAGAAATGTAATTTACATATTTTTTAAGATAATAAAAAATGTGTTTTTACAAAAACCATGATAGTAAAAATTGACGCAAAATATTCGCTGAATCAAAAATTATTAAAGATGTCATAACCGGGTGGAATATTTTATATATATACAGATTGTGTTCAGTAAGTCAGGAAACGGGTTTCTATTATTCTCATTGTTACAAACAATGAGAACAATAGATACCCGTTTCCTGACTTACTGAACACCCTGTATATAGTACCTACTAATATACTTAACCCTTAAACAGTCGCGTGGGGGTCTAGCATACCCCTATATAAATAAAAATGGATGTATTATATTGCATAAAAGGTGTACATAGATATAAATTTAGAAGATGGTTTTTATAGTAATATTGAATCGATTTTCATAAATAAATACCTTCGAAAAAAAAAATGTATGACTTAAAATATTCATCAAAATTGAAATGGGTCATATTACCCCCACGCGACTTGTAACGTTATAATTTTTTTTTGGACTGTATTTTTTTCAAAATATCGTTTTATCGTAAATGCAATGTTATAATCGATATAATATTGTGGAATTGGAATTATGTGGATCTACCACCGACTGTGCAATTAAGTTTTAAAAATAAATAATCTATTGAGAATTTCCACTACTCGATAATACGGAACAAATAAGAACATAAGATGTAATAAATACATCGCGTATATTAAACAGTATGCAAAGATTGTTTGGAGAAAAATTAATGTTCAACAGATTCAAAATAATTGTATATACTCGTAATATTGTAATATTAATAATAAAAAAATTCAATTCAGAAATATGATTATATAAATGTAAATACACATAAAACTAAAAAATATAAGCCGTGTTTGAACTCAAAGAAATACAAGAAAAATTAATTAAAATACATTTTGTAATAGTAAGAGCTTTTGTTTACCGTCTTAAAAATAAGATTTTGCAGTTAAAATAATTTTTTTACAAACCAAAATTTTTTAATTCAAAATTTTGAAAATTAAGTTTTTTTTTTTTTTGTAATATAATTTTTAGTAATGCAAATCATTTTTTTTTCTGTTATTTATGAAATTTACAATCTGTAAAAAAAAAAAAATTTACAATAAGTAAGTAGTTTAGAAAATATACATATATAAAATACTTAACATTAGTAGCCTGTGAGATCGCTCCCATTGGAGTCGCGTGCTATTAAAAATTTATATTTAATTTAATTACATAATAATTACAATAATAATAATAATAATAACAATTTATAGTGGTATAGTAGTTTGTACAATAATTAGGAGTTTTAATTACGTAACGTTAACAAGATTAAATAATTTATAAAGATAATAGATCTCTGCACCATTCTCTCTTGAGACGCCTTACTGGATTGCCAGGCAAGGCGTTTGCGCTCAGCATTTGAATTAATCTGTTGGGGTTGGATTCAAGTTTCATCCAGAATCTTTTATAATATAATCTTGCCATTTCTTTAATTGTGTTGAGATGGAGGTCTGAATGTAGGGCCATGTTTGTGACGTACTAGGGCGCTCCGGTTATGATTCTTAAGCAGATGTTTTGGAAACTTTGGATTGTTCTCTGGTTAGAACTTTTTGCTGGTCCCCAAATTATTATGCCATAAGACCATAGTGGTTGGAGTAATGTTTTGTACAATATAATTTTATTTGACAAAGAAATATTTGACTTAAGCAAAGGTCTTAGTAAATGAAGTCTCGAGTTCAGTTTTTTCCTTTTTTCTTTTAAATGAGGACCCCAGGTTAACCTTCGGTCAAAAATTAACCCTAGGTGTTTAACCTCGGTTGAATGAGGAATAATAATGTTATTAATAGTAACTGATGGGCAGTCATGTTTTCTAAGAGTGAATATAATGAAAGAAGATTTCGACTCATTTATTTTGACACGCCAGGTCTTGAACCAGAGCGAAAGCATATTTAGATATACTTGTAACTGTTGACTGGCAACTTTATGATCTAATGAAGATGATATTAAGGCCATGTCATCAGCATAGGTACCAAGTACTGTTGTATCCGATAAAGGTAGATTAGATGTATATATTGTGTACAAGAATGGCGCAATATCGCTACCTTGAGGCCCATCAGCATATATTGGGTATAATGGGGAGTGTTGGAGATTATAACGGACTTTAAAATAATGGTTTTGCAGGTATGATTTGAGATGAGGTAGTAAGTAGCTATGAAAATGTTTTTTAATTTGAATAGAAGTCATTCATGCCAAACATAGTCAAAAGATTTTGCCACATCTAGAAAGACTTCGGCACAGTATTGCTTTGTTTCTAGTGCTGTTGAAATTGTATCAGCAACACGGTGTAGTTGATGAATAGTTGAATGTTTTGCTCTAAATCCGAATTGAAATTTAGGAATGTTGTTATTTTTTTGAGTGATAAATAAAAGACGTTTAAATATAATATTTTACCTAAGACAGGTAGAAGACTTATTGGTCTGTACGAAGAGGGATCTTCGGGAGGTTTCCCAGGTTTGAGAATTGTAACAATTACCGATGATTTCCAGGATGCTGGAAAATAAGATAATCTAAGAGCTGCGTTATAGATGTAAACTAACAAAATGACAGATTTCCTAGGAAGATTTTTTATTACTTTATTGGTTATTAGATCGTTTTCAGGTGATTTTCCGTTCACAAGTTTTTTTATAATAATATAAACTTCATTAGGAGTAGTTGGTTTGGCTGGTAAAGATAAAGGTAGTGGTGACTGAATGAAATCTGTTACTGTTTTGATATGATGCGCTGGTGGAGAAATAGAATGTGGTTTAAAGACATTTGACAATTCTACGGCGAGGGTATCTGCTTTATCCTGATCTGTTATAGCTAGTGTATTGTCATTACGCCGGAGGGGCGGTGTTGATTCTTTCATTCGAAGAATCGATTTTGTTTTTCTCCATAACGATCCGTTCCTTACTGAAAAATTTTGAAGGTATGTTTTATAAGAATTATTTTTGTGAGTCTTGAGTAATAATTTGAGTTTATTGGTTAAAAAATTGTATAGTTTTTTGTCATCTGGATAGCGCGTATGTTGCCATCTTGATCTAGCTCTACGTTTCTCAGCTATTAGTTGTTTTAACTCAGGGGTTAAGTTTAATGTTGGTTTTTTATAAGAGATGGGAGATGAAGACTCTTTTGCTGTTTCTTGAATGTTCATGGTAAATTTGTAAATTTCATTATCTAAATCCATAGTAGTTTTTAGTTTGATATTTAATGCAGTTTTTTTTTAAAAATTATGGTCCTAAATTTGCACCAATTCATTTTACCTTGAGTGATTGTTGGCCTGCTATGTTTTAGGCTCGGCTGTCCTCCAATATGTAATAGAGCTGGTGTGTGATCAGAAGCTGGATCATTTAGATTAATAATTTCAGTTATGAAGCGATTGGGAATATGAGAAACGAAAAAATCGATAGTATCAGGATGACGATTAACATGAGAAGGCCAATAAGTTGGCGAGTCTGTTACAATTGCTCTGTAATTTTTTAGTGTGATTAAATTATGGAGGAAACGACCCCTAGTATTAGTGGATCGACTCCAAGTATGGTGCTTGGCATTAAAATTTGCACCTATTATAAAATTGTGGTTAAGAGATTGTAATTGAAGTGTCAGCTCAGAGGTAGGAAATGGTCGTCCAGGTGGAAAATAACAAGCAGATATAGAAATGGGTACTGAATCTATTGTAATTGTTGAACTTGCTGCCTGCAAATTTGTACTTCGGTAGGGTGCATGAAGTGTGTGCCCAATATTGTTAGATATTAAGAGAGCAGCTCCACCATGTGCTGTACCATCAGGGTTAACCAAATATTTTGAGTGATGATTTTTCAGTATAATGAGTTTCACATATTAATGAAATTGATATATTTTTTTCATAAAGAACAGCTGTCAGCTCATTTAAGTGTTGTAGAACACCATTTGCATTCCGCAAGAATATTGATAGTGGTTTTTTACTACCAATTGACATTTTTAAGAAGTTTATCAATGACTGTTGTAAGAAGTGATACATAAGGGTTAATTAGTGTTTTTAGGTCATTTATAAATGTTCTTAGTTGAGCTGTTAGATCTTGATTAGAGTCAGTATTTTTATTTTGAGTTTGAGAGTCTTTATTTAAAGGAGGAAAGTTTTGAGTTGACGGGAAGAATGGTTGGTCCTGATAAGTTAAATTGTTGGTTTGAGGTGGGCGATTATTGTTCCATGGGTTTTTTTGTGATTTAGTTAAATATTTGTTCATGTCTAGATGGATTTGACAGCCTTTATAATTTGCCGGATGATCACCATTACACAATCCACATTTGGCTGGAGAAGTGCGACTTTTGGTACAAAGAGTTGTATCATGCTTCTCACCGCACCGAAAACATTGTAATGTGTGGTTACAATAGCTACGTGTGTGACCATAAGCCTGACATCGGTGACACTGCGGAATTTCTTTTTTTTGAATGAGGGGGTTCAATTTTGATTTTAGTGTAGCACAATTAGGTTATTTTATATATATCAGTAATTGAAGGATTGGGCTCAATGTCAACAAAAAAAATTGGTAAAGGCGTTTTAGTTTGTCTGTAAAGTACGGGCATAATATTTCTGACAGTAAATCCCTTAGTAGAAAGTTCATCGCTAATAAATGCCTTATCAGTAGTAGAATGTAAATTTTTATTTACTATTCGAAAAGCTTTTTCTTCTTTTATTTGAAACGAATGAAATGAGACATTATTCTCTTTGAGATATTTTATTACTGTATGTTTGAAGTTTAAGGCCTTTAGTAGAACTATTACAATCGAAACCTGACGTGTCAGTTAATTCTTTGATTTTAAGACAAAAGTTATTATAGTTTAATTCAGCTTGAATAAATATTGGGGGTGGCCTGGAAGTTTTATTATTACTTTCCAACGTAAGCTCATTTGTGTGGTTCATTGGATCATCTTCAATAATTGGTGCAATTGGAGAGAAACGGTTTGGTGACGTAAAAATATTTGAATCAGGTCATTTAGATCGTGGTGAAATATTATTAGGGGATTTGATACATTTATTTTGGTGTTCGACTGTCTGCCAGTCATCATTATCAGAGAAATCACAAGGCGATGCATCACCAGTATTGTTATTCAGGTTGGAGATAAACAGCGGTGTATCGGTTTTGTTCAATTTATTTTTATTAATATTTGATACTGATTTTCCGGGAGAATTCATTGTGTATTAGGTGTGAGTTGTTAGAGTAGTTGAACTTGAGAACGATGGTCGACGTATCGGGTGCGGTGGTCAAAAGAGTTCGATTACCCAATCGAGTATGATAAAGTTATTACTATTATCAATAAATTATAAAGTAAATTTATAAATATTACCTTGATTTCAATAAAACTTATTTAACTAATATGTGTGTTCGATTTGTGGTCTCCAAAAGAGATTTTATTAATTCGCTTTGGACTATGTTTTGTTTTTTTCGTCGTGAACTGTCGACTACAAACGCACGCGACAACAGACATGACGGTAATGCTCATAATTTTGTAATTTATTTATTTTTAATTTTTATTATTGAATTTTTATCCATATTTATATATCATATGGTAACAAATAATGTCTTTGAATTAAAAAAAAAAACTTTTTTATACATATTTTATACTATTTTAGAGATTTGATAAACCCCCCCGTGTAACTATGAACGTTAAAAATAGGCACGCACCTGCTAAAGGGTTAATTAATTATTTCTGACAAATGTTTTTTTCTTTACAATAATAATACCACGGCATTGGTTCACAGTTAATAGTCCATGGTTTATTTACTTTAACTAATTACTTATAGCTTATAACTGGTAGTTTTTAACTATTTTTTATTTTTTCAATTTAAAAAAATGATACTATACAAATTTATAAAATATGTTCAAAACAGTTAAAATGTATTTTTGAACATATTTCGGTAACGTTTTTGATTCGGTGTAGTAAGTCGAATGGTAAATCGTTATTTTTTTGGACTTTAAATAATGAATTATACATCTTTATTAAAATATGCATTTATAACATCACAATAATAACAATTATAGCTTGGGATCTCCTCTTAAAAAATGATACAACAAAATTATTCCATTTTTCAATAAAACTTTTTAAAAAAAATATTTAAAATAAAACAATATTTAAATCTTTTACTATTCCCTTGCCTGATTTAGTTTTTCCGATTGACTTTCTTTTTAATGTCCTCCCTTAAACTTTGTGATTTTTGGAATTGTTTTAAAAAATGTTGAATTATAATTTATTAATTTGTTCAGATAAAAGTAAAATTTGCATCATGTAAAGGGAAAAAATTGGCAAACACATTTGATAATCGTAGATAATAAATTACCTTATTATTTAAAAAATGTCCATAAAAAAACATTTATATGTATTTTTCATAATCGATGTTCATTAATAACTCAACACTTATCGACGTTTTTTATACGTGTTTATAATAATTTTATTTATCAATTGTTTTGTAGAAAAAAATATTTATGTTAAACTTATTTAAATTATAACTTACAACTTTTTTAGCTTCGATGTTAATTTTAATATTAAGCATTAAATTAAAACTTATGTAATATACTTTAATATTAAAAAAAAAATTTGGACTTTATTTTGTCTTCACAGTGAAAACAGATATCAAAGTTAATAAAAAAATACGATTTTTGTAAAAAAATTCTTTTTTATATTTTAAATTTTATAATACTATAACTTTTAGAAAAATGTATGGATCATTACAATTTTTTATGATAATTACTATTTATATACTTGTTTTACGTAATATACTTTTTTTTAATTGGACCATGGGGGGAGGGTCAAAACTTAAAAATGCATATAGAAAGTAGAACTTTTTCAAATTAATTTTCGAAAGTATTCCGGAAATACTGACACTTTTATATATGTATTAAATTGAAGCTTATATAATATACTTTATTATAAAAAAATAAATTTCGGACTTTATTTTGTCTTCACGGTGATAATGGCTACCATATATTATTTTTTTTTTGAAATTATATTTATGTGTCTTCATTTTTTTTTAATTAGAACTAAAAATATATATTGAAGAATTCCAGTGATTTTATTTGAAGATATGTTTTGTTAATTCTACAAAATTATTCCGTAATATAAATCTATTAATTCTTGAATTTAGCTAACCACATTTTTGCATCTATCATTTATTCACTATAGCGGCGATGTGGTGTTTTAAACTACCAAGGTAAACTGCATCGTAGGCTTAAGTGAATATTTTACGTATTTATAACTACAAAATCGTCCCTTGGTGGTAATAACGATATTATTCAAACCCCTTTCTGGTTACTGAGGTATTGAGGAAAAAGCCTGCTAAAAAACCCATTTGGAACACCAAAAGCATATGAAAGTTGATCGGAGACAATAGAAAAAAATGTGTTTGGCCTTCTTTCTTATCCGTCTACTCAGTCTTAACTCAGGAGTGGTAAAGTCGTTTAAATGAATTCTTCAAGACACGTACAGACGTTTATTCTTTATATTTTTTAGACTTTTTATAGTTTATCCTGAGAAACCCATTTTTAACCTAGAACCATGAACCCCGTGGGATTTTTATATATGGAAAATTGTCTGCGTTCAAATGAAAATAATACTGACACTCGGTAAAAAGTAAAGGAAATAAAGAAAACACTGGATATAAGACAGGGTGAGCAAAGGAATGATGGTATATAGACACGTCATTAGGGAATCCAATGTACAAGAACACTACAGTCATCTGGAGTACTCGATGTAAACGACTTATCTTTTGACTTTTATTAAATTTTTGAACTTTGCTTGTCGACCAACAACTTAGACAAGTATTAAACCTATTGGTCGTACTCTATATTTTTTAAGATCACTTACAGCATCTATATGTCTAAGATATCATGTCTATCTGTAATTAATTAGCTGATGTTTTAATTTTAGCTATTTATTTTATTTAATTCCTTAATTTAAAAAAAAAAATCATAATTAATAAAAAAGATTTAGATGATTGTCATTTTTTTTTACGTATTTAACCTCAGTACAAATATTATTATATTCATATGTGGGTGATTCGAAATAGTTTAAAAGATTTAGTTTTTATTGAGACGTCATGTAAAAAAATAGATATTTTTATATTCAATTGTTTAAAAGCTTTGTAATGTTATGTTATTTAATTTAATTAAATAACTTAATGTTTAAAGAAACTTTACTTGAATTAATTGAAAATTGCTGGTGCATAAATGAAAGAGACAATATCAAAAACAATAAAAAAAGATTGTATACTATAAATTATTTTTGTGTATATTAACATTATTGATCAACAACATAGCAAAATAAAAGACCAAATTTCAACAAATAATAAAATAATTTTTAATTAAAATATTTTTATACTATAACAAGTCATTATTTCTATGGGTTTTTTCCAAAACCTGATATGTTAATTTTAACAACTTTTCATTGGAGTAGAAGTAAATTAAAAATTATAACTATATCTAATGCAAATCGACATCTTTGAATGCACAAAATAAACATTGATTAAATCAATAATTAATTTTTCGGCTCACGATAAACATCCTTCTCAATACAAATTTCAAAATATCTTAAAAAGCCTATGATTTTGACTTATCAGCTTTTGAATATGAACAATAGTTTTTATTTTATTATGTTTTCTTTATAGAAATTTGAATATAAACAAAATTTTGCTGCCACATTAAACCATCTTCTAACAAATATAATTTATAACTTAGTTATCAATGTTTTCTCGTTCATATAACCGAGTCGATGATGTTATTGTTGGCCCCACCGTTTAACATCGAACCTAAATCAATTTTATTGGGATGAGTGGTATAGTCTTCATCTTATGCACCCAACGGACTTGTGCTCTGCTCTCAGCACTTTTTTTTTTTTATTTTGTTTAAATATTTGTAAGTCAAAGTGTGAATTCAACTTAACCGGCTAAGTGAGCACTCAATGATTTACGAATCCAAACTTGGTATAGGCACGATATTCCCACTTATGCGAATATAGAAAGATGTCGATATCCACGTGAAGAATCTTTTGGGGTACAACATTTGGGGAGTAATAGCTGTATAACTGTATCGTAATATTTTGTATTCTGTATTGTAAATGTATTTCGAGCATTGTTTTCATATATTTATTTTTGTATTTAAATATTTATTATAGCTAATATCTGTAAGTGTACATGATCTACTGTGATACTGGTCACCACTTTTAAAGTATATGGTTTAGACACAAAACAATCACCTTTGATTTTATATCCTATTTTCAGTTTATTGTTGGTTTTGTTTTTTATAATTTTAAATTCTAAATCATATTACATTGATAATGAATATAATATAATATAAATATGATAAAATACAATAAAATTATTGCAATATAGTTCTTGGTCATATTATTATTTTTTTGTGTCTTTTATAAATTAAAATAAGTTTAACTTTGCAGTTTTAATGAAAAAACAAAAAACACTTTACGAAGTCTGAATTTTATTTTTTAATGATTCCAAAAAATTTACTTTCAAATTACTTTTGTGGATACTCTTAAAGTGTTACGCATTCCCCACTTTTATAGCGATTAGATCAATTTTTAATAAAATATTTAGAAGTACAATTATTATGTACTGAAAATAATTTGGAATACTTCATTATAAAAAATGATAACACTGACAGCTTGAGAGAACAGGAAAACTTACGTAACACAGCGCAATGGAATTAATTTCATAAAATTCATCACTTTTCTTACTCGCTAACACATTTCCAAATCATCAACCCAAAGTTCATAACCCTTTGCTTTGAACAAGTCTGATGTCTTGTAAACGTCGGAGGCGACAGTGATAAGCTCATGCTTGGCCAACATACGTTACAAGGTATTGGTGTGGTAGTGGTAGTTCCGGTCGCCCTAGGCAACGGTGGATGCGCGTCTGCTGCCGGTGTTTCCCGGGACGGATAGTGTGGTAGCGGCGCAGAGGAGACGAAAAGCTACATCTCTGTTATAGTCTGGGAAAACTTCAGTGTTGTCACGACACACGCGCGTACACCAGCTAAAGCTGCGTGTATCTTTCGGGATAGAACAATTCCTAATAAATTTGAAAAAATAAAATTAAACAATAATAAATCGAAAACTTTTGAACCCACAATTAGGTTTAGAAGTTGTCTTCGATAATCAAAATGAAGGAAAAAGATGAATGTTGTGGTACATTATTCGGATGTTTTCCGCGTATTCAAATGAAAAAAAAATCTAAACAAGATCATAAGTCAATATACCAAGAAAGTCCTGGATCAGTTCAAACTTTCTACCGTGAAAATCGTGGGAAATCATGTAGGAAAATTATGCGTTTTAATGAATATCCAAATAAAGTAAGAAGATTTATATTGCTTGTTTTACAGTAATGAAAAAAATTTCATTTCTGATTATGATTTTTTTTTTAATTTGTATGATTTATTTTTTAAATTGGATATGCTTTAATCTTAAATACATGTTTATTATTATGTATTTTTAGAATTTTCGAATTATTAATACATAATAATGGATATTATTTTTCAACTAACTAAAATAGATAAATAATAAGTGAGATTATTAAAATAATATTTGCTTTAGTAATGTCTTTTGTTTTTATTTTATTTTTAAATATATAACTCATTACAAATTTTTGTCACGTAGAATACATTTGAAAAAAATTGGAGAAAATTATAATTATTATTCTCAATTTATTTCTGAAAAACTATTTATAAGAGTTTTATTTAAAAATGAGCGCCATATTTTACATGTTATTAAAATTCTTGTTTCTTTAACTATTGTTTAAAAGTCTATAAACCATTCCATGTAAAATTATTTTATTGTGAAACAATCAAATATCTTTATATCAAACAGTAACCGCGTTTACGCCATATAAATATATTTTATATATTATTACAGTATTAAAATATATATAACTCTGTAAGGTTTAAAATGCTGAACATTGTATTATTTTTTAATTTTTTTTTTTTATGTAAAAAATTAATTCTAAGAAAAATGACAGATAATGTTTTTTTAAAAATATGTAAAAGTAACAAAGAACAGCAGAAAAACATCGATAAAGCTACCTCATTTAATAAAAATAATTAATTGTCTTATTCAAATCTCAGGGGTATACTGTGGAAATTGAGAGATTACACGATCCAACAAAAATATTGGAAACGTAGCGAGAGTTTCTTATAATATCATATCGCGTTATCGCGGAAATCGTCGCTTTAAAAGTATACTCGAAGTGAACTTTTTATTTCCATCACCGACCGAGGAAAATATTTTATTTGTTCCGTTTGTCAGAAAGTAAGCGACCATTTCACTGTTCATTCTATCACGATAACAATACAAGTGTCCGAAATTAAAATATCAATTTTAAAGACGCTGTAAAATTGTGCGTACCCATGCACCCCATTTTTCCGGTCTTGTGCCTTAGACTATTGTTTTACATTTCTGTATCAAATGAGATACTTACTATCCATGAAACGCGTTATCCTTTTTTCTCTCTCTACATTTTTATTATGTGTTATATATTCTCTTTCGAACATAGAAATTCGATATTATAAATAATACGCGATATTATTGTCTGGTATTATGTGCGCTTCGGGCCACCGCCGTCGTACGGTTGTTTATTATATGCCCTCCAAAATTGCCGCACACACAGACCCGATGCTGCGACACGAAAAATACTGTGGAAAGAAAAAAACCATCGCCCTCTTTGCTTAAGGGTTAATAGCAGCACCTCGTCCTGTCGTGTGTTTTATACGGGGCCTATAAGAGGGATTTCGCTTAAAACAACCAGGCGTCAAGGGTATATGCGTGTGTCTCGTTTTTTTCCGGTCACCCTACACCCTGTGGCGTCGGTCGAGTTCGGCACTTAGATTAGATTTGCATACCATTTGACGCAAAGGCTACATGTCATGTTAAACATTACTCGACCCCTGCCGTACAATTCTTCGAACCTGTAATACCTATAACGTGATATTTTATCGTTGGATTATGCATTGTTTATTTTTATTTAAGTATCCGTGTAGCGAAAAATGTTCGTTTATGAAGTATCGTGATATTTACCAGACGTCATAAGAAAAAAGCGCATTATTTCTCAATGGCCGCCACCCTGCGCTCGTGACATAGTAAGCAACAAAACGTATCGCTTTTCGCGTTACTCGCTGTCTAATTTAATCCGCTCGCACTCATATTTTATTTGAACACTTAATCTAAGTTTAGGTTTTTTTCTTAACATTTATATAGAAGTTATAAAATAATTTTTGAAAATACGTATTTTTTCAAGTGTGTATTCGAACGAACTGTTAATGGCATATTCGTGTTGAAGCAATTCAGTAAAAACAATATGATTATTCAAATAAAATGTATAAATTGATTTCGAGACGTCAATGTCTGTTTTTTTATAATGGAGTTTAATAAATTGAATGAAATAACGGAACATTTTACAACTTGGTTTCATTTTTTTCAATGAATTTTCTTCAATATTTTCGATTAAATGCAGTGTTGGTCTAGTCCACCCCGATTTGGCGATAGAGCCCTGTGATCCAACATTAAGTTAGAAACATTTTTTTTAACTTGCGGGACTTCTAAGGGAAATAGTCTCCAGAACCCCAAGATCTCGGGCTGACACTGATTAAGTATAACCAGTGGTACAACCAGAGATGATGTCGCGTGGGGGTATGGTGATAACAGTTTCTTTTTTCATGTTCATTAAGTTAATTTTCGAAAAAAAAATCATAGGAATTTCGATTTAAAAGCTGAATTGTCCATACCTTTAAATTAAAGTTCAAGATTTAGATTCTAAGTCAAAAAAGAAAAAATTACTTATAACTTAGTATAATCTCACAAATAAAAATAAGACCTCTCCAAATATTGATAAAATATGTTATATTAACAATCAAAATATTTATTATTCTATTAATCTTTCGAATAAAAACATTATTTTTTTCCATTAATTCAATAGACATACCTATATTTGAGTGCATTGGATTGGATTAAAAAGTAAAGGTTTAAATTATATACAACCTGTTGTTCGAAAAAGAACTTAAAAGTTTAATTCTGCGTGAGTTCTGGTTTTTAAGTATAAAGTTCCCTTGAGGTCTGAGGCTGGACATGTGTGAGGGCATTGATAAGGGTTTTTCATAAGAGACATTTTCAATTATGTACGTAACGGCAGCCCTCAAAACTTCCCCGAGTTTTTATTCACCTGAGCAAAAACGTTTTTTTTTTAAATATATATTATGCTTCTGTGAGGTATAATTTAAACGAAAAAATACGAGTCGAATGATCCATTGTTGTTCCGTCAGAGTATAAATAGGGTTCAGAATCGAAATGTAAAAACTAATTCAAATTCGATGGGATTCATTTAAATCAGATGATTTCTACCTGAAAACAAAAAAAAAATGTGATGTTCAATTATTGATGTTATAAAAAGTAAGACACTTTACCAGGGATTCTTAAGTTTACCAGAGTAAATACATTTCCTTTTAAAAATCGTGCTGTTATTTATTTTTTTTCACAAAAATATTTTTTTTACCAAGGCGAACTCATTAATCATTTAAATGCATTCTACTATTTTTAGTACTCAATCATGAAACAAAGAGCTTTTAAATAATAAAAATTATCATTTAACTAGCTTTTTATTATTTTTTTTTTTTTGCAATTATTTTTTTTATAATCCTCAGAAAAAAGTGGGAAGTTTTGATTTATTTAACAATTTGATATAAACTTTGTATAAGTGTGTTGTTATGCCCATTACTTAATATTAATAAATTTACAAAAAAGCTTAAATAAAAGTAGTTTATAATTGCGCTTTTTTCTAAATTATAATTAAACTCATTATTTTTCTTAAGTACGCATTACTAACACAAACACTCTTTTTTTATGTAGATTTAAGATTTTAACACTTATTAAATTTCAACAAAATAATTGTTATTTTTTTACGTGTCTTGCAGTTTTCAGGAACGTTGTCTAGTTAAGAACATTTGTTTTTTTTTGTATACGATGATACCATTCTTTATAAATGTAATTTTGGTATACATATAAATAACCATTTAAAAGATGAAAAAAATAACATACTTTAAAAAAAATAAACATGTTTGTAAACAAAACTTATAATATGTGACAAATAACTATTTATTTTACAATGTTAGAAACAAAATACTTGTGGGGTTATAATGAAAAACGTACTTTTTCTATTTGTATCAAATTTGAGTTAACACATCAATTCTTATTATAATGTGGACGTGACATCGAATGGCATGATTATTTTTTGTACTTCTTCCTATAGTAAAATTAATTTGAAAATAATAATTTTGTGCAAAAAAACATTTTATATTTAGACATAGTAAGTTATGCATTGTAGCTCTTCAAATATCCAATATTTCTTCACCTTACTTTTTAAACTAATGAAAAACGTAGGTGTAAATTTTTAGCAAGAATATTTGGATTAGATTTATGGAAAACATGACTATAATTTTTGAGCCTCATTTTTATTGTTTAGTATTAAAATAATATAAAGCTTAAATAATGCCTATTGTATAATAGGCTCATTTGAATTTTGTCTCCGGGCTTCATTTTGTCTTAATCCAATCTTGTAGCATTATTATTACTAGTTCAAAATATCAAAAGTAAAGGTAAACTATTTGTACAATATGATTACAATGGTATGAGTTTTGAAGATATTATAAGTTTGTGATAGTTAATAATATTTTGAAAGTTTCTTAAATGATAAAGTTGTATCGATTCTAGCAAATACAATCGAATTGGTTTGTTAAGGTTTTCAAGTATAGTTCTTAAAGCTTATTTTTATCATTATTGAAAATCTTACTTTCCTAATTTTCGATTGTACACCAAAATCTATTGCTGCAAACTTTGAGGAATTGGGTTAGCCAAACAAATTACATTTTTTTTTTTTTTTTTTAAATTGCTGCAAACTTTGAGGAATTGGGTTAGCCAAACAAATTACATTTTTTTTTTTTTTTTGTAACAAAAATAATTGAGAAAAACAAGTATTTTTATGAATAAAAACTTAATATTTGCGTCATAAATATTTTTTTAATTTTCTCATTATTTCGTTTAGTATCATTAAGTATAAAATGTTGTTTTTATTTTCGTGTATAATTATTTTAGGCTAACAAAAGAATTTGATTACTATTTTAACTATTATTTTTATTATTTTTTTATTTTATCTTTTCATTTTCTAATAATTTGCACTGATAAGCAATGGTTTATTTATAATCTAAGTCAATTGTTGTATCGCTCTTGATAAAAACAATTATTAGTAAATTAGATTTTTAATTATAATAGGTAATTATAAGTGTTCAAAGTATTTTTGAATTCCTTATATTTTTTATCGATGTAAAAATGTTTTGAAGCAAACAGGGATATGATAATTTTTATGCCATCTGAGCCGTTGGCATCCCTGTTTGTCTCTGATAAATGGCATTGTTTAATTATTGTCTAGTTAATTATACATAATATATTTTGCTCGAAAGGATGGGACGTTGAGAGATTACGTATTAAGATACTTGTTTATTTTTCTTAATGATAATAATTTTACTGTCGTCTTAAGAAATTTACATAAAATTATACATACAAAATAAGACAGTTTTCTCCAAAAAAGTTCAGTTGAAGACTGCTAGTATTTCAATTTGACATTATAATCATACTGAAGTTTTAATGAGAACGTCAAAAAGCAAGTCTTCATTATTATTTACCATAACGGCATTACTACAATATAATTACATGATAACGACAATATAGTTACCTGGGATGGTTCGAAGGCAATCTAAGCTTTATTGTATCATAAATAATTTTGTTACAAAAAGCGCGACATATTCGTTTGCGTTCCAAAGCTGAAAGTAATTTATACCAGAGTTCATCTTCCTTCCAGCTACAAAATTCATGACAATGACAAATAACGAGTATGAAAGTTATGATGATGCTCAAAAATTTCCTGTCAAAAATATACTTTTGTCTAGTTATTATTGTTATACGGACCTAGCATGCTTTTAAAATGTAACAATGAAACAATGTATTGTGTCATGAAAGATGAACCAGAGAGAATTGTATAATTGTTGTAATGACCATCCGTACAAATATTGCTAAAGGAGAGTGTACAAAGGAATATTGTTTGGTTTTATTATTAGTGAGGGTTACAAAAATGGATTAACCATAAAAAAGAAATTTTTTTAAACCGTCAATATAATAATAAAAAATGTTAGTAGACAATATAGGTAATATTTATTTTGAAGTAAATACAGTTCATGTATCTTCAAAATAATATTATTCGTATTTGGAAACGTGTCACGTAAAACGTATCACGTTAAATGTGAAACAGTCGTTTGTGTTTTTCAATAATCACATTTTACACATTTGTACACACAAGGTCGTTTTAATATATCAAACATTACCAGGGCTCTATGAAACCGGTTTTAAAATCACTAAAACGCAACACTCGTACGTACAGTATCGCTTACGTACCATTCAGATCCCGACGNGTACGTACAGTATCGCTTACGTACCATTCAGATCCCGACGAGGTATCAAAACGACGAATGTGTACCAGGGACGCAGAAGCAGAATGATTATTTTCAATTAACGTAATATCGTAAATGTCGATTGCGTCCCGTTAAGATCCTGACGAGGTAACATTTAANCGAGGTATCAAAACGACGAATGTGTACCAGGGACGCAGAAGCAGAATGATTATTTTCAATTAACGTAATATCGTAAATGTCGCTTGCGTCACGTTAAGATCCTGACGAGGTAACATTTAATTTTTACTAGGGACTTGTTAGTTAAAATGTTAGTTAAAAGATGTAAAATGTACACTTGAAAATTGTAACCCATTAAAATCCGTTACCATATGAAGTCGTTTACGTTTCATTTTGATACCGGTGAAGTCTTAAAACATTTAACAAGTACCAGGAGCTCATCTACTGCGTGAATCAGTTTGAATTGCGCGTTATTTCAGTATAGTGTAATTGAAAATATCATAATAAATTTAAAAGTATATTTTATCTCGTTCGCTTAATTCTATGCATTATGGTGAGATTTATTTTTAAAATTAAAACTTGTAACAATAAAATATATTTTTACGCGCTTTCAATTGATTCCGTTCAGTAAATAAATTCTTAGATGGATTATCCTGACATTGTCAATCACATTAATTATTATTATAACTTAATTTTTTGAACCTTATATTTTAATTAAGTCAATAATTAATTAAAATTACTTTTCTTCAGTAAAAATTGAATTAAATTTCGTAATTGATTTTATTTGAGATGTAGACCTACATTTTTTAGTTCAATAATGGATTGGTTATGTAGATTTTTCTGAGATCAAACTTAGTGAAAGTTAATCCCTAAGGGGATTAACCAAAAGCACTTTGATACATGACTTGAAAAGTGGCAAATATATCATATGAGTCTAAACTTGTGGTATATGACCTTTGATGTTATAAATTTATTTCTATATTTTTCTTATTTAACATTCATACATATAAATAACATTAAATTATTATTTTGTTTCGGAGTTAAGAAAACTAAATTATTAGTTAATTTAACTCATATTTAACACAATATTAATATGTTTGAAACAAACTTAGATAATAATTTTAGTTGAAGGACTCTGTGAAAAAACAAGTAAACTCAATTATTCGAGAAAAAAAAATTCAGACAGCAAAGAATAAATCAAAATGTTTTTTATGTATTCTACTTGACGAACAAATTGAAATCACTATATTTTTTATTTTATTTATTGAAAATCTTTTTTTTTGAATAGGTGTATTCATCATTTTTATCTTAATTTAGAAACATCAGAATATGATTCTGAGCCTTTAATTTAAAAAACGTGGCAATAAGTCAGCAACATTATAAGTTAAATCGCTTTTTTTTTGTTCTTGTGCTTTTTAAACTAGTTGATTATTATAATATTATAATCAAGAAATATTTTTTATATTATTATTATTACTATTATTACTCATTTTGCTAAATAAAATAAACTATTATTTCACTTTATTGATAGATTTTATATTGTTTATGATTTCATAAAATAATTTTTATATAATAAAATCATTGAGCTTAAATTAAAATATCTTGAAATTAAATTTCTCATAACGACATAATATTTATTAAACAAAAATTTTCAGGAATCGTGTGCTTTTATCACGTTTTTAAGTAATTTTGCAATGTAAACCTTTAAAAATAGGAGAATATGTTTATTATAAAGTAAGTTTCTGAACATTAAAATAATTAGGATTTCATTTCAAGTGTTTTTCTTTTTCATTATGCTGGTTTTTAACATATTTTAAGTATGTACTACCGTAAAAGTTACTTTGATCATTTTTCACTATTTTTTATGTATATAACTCTACAGTAAGTCCAACTTGATCGGTTTGTTAAAAGTTAGTACAATCAGTACAATGAGATTGTACTAACTTTTAACAATTCGATCAAGTTGGACTTTCTGTAGAGTTAATTTGATAACCTATTTCATTCTATATTTAATTAGGGTAAAGTAATGTAAGACCACGAGGTTAAGAATCTACGATTTTTCCTTACTGAACGGGTTTAAAATCTGAACATTTAAAACATTTTTTTCCAGTTAATATAACCGATATTACCTAAACATTAGTAGTGCATCATTTATTTATTTATTTTATAAGTGGCTTAATATGCGCACATCTTAATTTTATAGTCGATGATTAGTTAATTGTACAAATAGGAATAATTAATATGAATGTTTTTAAAGTATGCCATTATGTAGTAAAACAAAAAGTTATTCACATCCAAATTGATTGATTAAAATAAAAACTGTACTATTAAATTTTATAAATTATTTATGGCACACTGTTTTGTAATAATGTTACTAAAATATAAGTATTAAAATTTATAAAAAAAAAAAAAAATGAATATAACATGCAAGTTTTAGTGCTATTATAAATTTCACATTGTAAAAAAAATCTTTCCGTATAAATCGGAAGTTCAATAATTTCTGAGGTAAAAACGAATGGAGAGGAAAATATTTCAATCTCCTCAATTGAGGACATCAGACTGTAGCCACATCACCCGGGGCGCCTTTTTTGCATAATATTATTTCCTTCATTCATTCTCCTAATTGCAAATCAGTCAGCCTCGACGGAAATTCCAATTTTGTGTATTATATATATACAAAACTCAAAGCAGATTATAATCATTTTTTATTATATTTTATTTTGAATTCACAAATGCATGTTATTATTAAATTCGAATAAAATATAGGAATGTATATATATTATATATGTATATTTTTTATTGATTAAGATCAGGTTTTTGATGCAAACAATAAGATTTTCTTATTGTAGACGTAAAATCATCCGTGAAGCAAGAAACGTTCAAGCTTTCCAAAAGTAAAGTTTTTTAAGCGGATTGCAAAACTTTTGTCAAACCAAATACAAGCGTCTTTCAATTCACATTTATCCTAATTTATATCTATGTGTTCGCTGGTTTTTGGTGAGGTAACCATTAGTTTTTTCACGTGAATTTCTTCCATAGTGCAACCTGCTCGACCACTTAGTTGTTATCTAAATCAAGACAAATTGAACTCGAAGTTATGTGAAATAAAACTTTTTGAACTATCATCTTTGAATTTGTTAAACGGAAAGTAAAGTTAAAATGTAGGTTTATATTTCAGTGATCAGGCAAATTTTTTTTTTGGGGGTTTAGCAACCACGAATAATGAAAATTTAAGTAACTTAAGTTTGAAGTTAAAAAAAATTTCATTAAATTGTATATGATGTCATCTTTAATATAATCTTATAGTAAATACTCTATTGTATTATGCTCGGGGATAAATATTATACACAATCTAGTATGATTATGTGAAGGTAATAGGATTTTGATTAAACAATAATATATGTAAGATAAAAAGGTTAAATTTTTTTTATTTCATTCAAATATGTAGGTGATATTTATATTATCATTTGAATATGTAATATATTTTTATTTTGTGTTAGCACTTAATCGCCAACTTCCATTATGTTTTAGGTTTTACTGTATCCCGAAGAAGGATGGGCTAGAAGTGCTGTATCAAGTTATTGGACTTTAACTCCCATATGGTGGAACCGTAGTAAATGTAAAGTAGTCGAAGTTACTGGAACTAGAAAGTAAGTGTAATATATTTATTGTGAATAGAAATATTAAAATAAGTAATTAATTTTTCTTCACAAAACACTCGCACAATATGTTTAAATACATCTCGTAGTAGAGTATTTAAGGGAAAATGTAGTTTATAAATTAATTCTATAAAATGTACATCTTTGTGTAAGTCGCAATACAATTTTGAATTTTCCATTTACATTCCCTCTTTTGATTTCATTATATTTCTTTTAACGTATTCTCCTCATAAAACGGTCATACATTTTTCATAACTATACTTCCGGCCATCTCTGTTCGTGCGTTTAATAGACTACCAGAATTATGCATGGTTTCTAATTTTAAACTTTTAAAATGGTAACTGCATTTTAGATGTGTAATACTGATATATGATTTTCAGAAGCAAATCCCGTAGAAAACGGCAAACATAATAAACGAAAAATTTAATCCGATTTGCTGTATGAGGATTCTTTAACAAGATATGTAGTACATTATTTGTCTAACATATCATAATATTAGGTGTTATCGGTTTTTAGGTTCATTTAGTATTCCAAACAGCATATCACGTAAAAGCCGGGTAAACGGAACAAGGGAAGAATAGTTGAGATCTTACTCAGTCGTCCCTTGTCTCCTGTGGTATTTTTCTCATACCTTGTTTTCTCTTTTCTATTTATAACATTTATACCAAAACTAATTTTTATGAAATTGACTTTCCGCCAACGATTTTATAAATTGCGTCATTCGCATCTCATAGAACAACAACCCCTCGACCAAGAGTTTTATTTCTTATTCTATTAAAACTTACTAATGTTTAAATAAAAAGATAAACAAGGAGAGTTTGTACAGTTATAATTAAATAGAAAATTTTTAGGATGCTCTTAATATGTACAGGTAGCTAATCTCAGTAAGTTTATGTAAGATTATAGGTAAACACTTTTAAAGTTTAATGGCAAACTACAAAATAATGACTATTCAAATACATATTAGTTTGTAATTTATCTGACTTATAGCTTAATCATAGTGCATAATTAAAAACAATAGAGAATATATGAAGTTTTAGACAGTGTTCCTTGAATATTGTTTAAATTAAAAAATTATAAATGAAATAAAAAATAATTTATTATGGAATAATAATTCCACAAATTGCAACAAACATTTAAAAATATTTATCGATTAATTGATGTAGTAATTTATTTATATAGTTTTTACTATACTTTTAGATTTCATAGTATTTATTTTGATATGAAAAAATGTATATATTTTTAAGTTAATATTTAGATAAAAATACAATTTTAGCTAAATTTAACTGATATACAAGAAATCGATTCAAAATTGAAAATATGTTTTTTCTAAACGAATATATTCTAAATTTCGAAATACAAAAACCATGTATATCTTGTATTAAAAAAATAATTTCATACAATTTTCAATTAAAATATTTGTCAACAACTATTTTTAATATAAAATAAATATTTCTATATCTTCAGTTTATTATAATACAAATATTATCTATTTGAGAACAAAAACTAGTTTATAATACAAAAATTACGCTGAATAAAAGTAACGGGAAACTTCGAGCAAAAAATGTCAATTCCCGTGACAAAAATAAACTCTAAAACGGATGAATTAAAATCGAACCGCAAACATTTGGTAAAATGCAGTGTTCCCAAAGGATAACGTTTTTTTTCATTATAAAGCTTGTTCAGCAAAGCTGACATCAAGTGCTATTCGAGCACATAACACCCCAGATCCTACACATAAATGAGAACATAAATATGACCTGACATTTGATATTTGCTTACTAAATTGTGAACAGCGCGCATAAGTCTCTGGAGGAATGTCTAAGGGCATTAAAGTCATGATCATTTATGTACACTTTTTTTAAATTGTTATGTACACCGACGATTACTTTCACAATATGAATAAACGTGAACTAATGCAAGGACAATTTTATAATGGAACAATTTTTGACCTATTTGAATCATTTTGAAAATTATTTAAATAAGTTTAGAAATGTTTAATACTACACAAGAAAAAAATGAAAATCGTTACACTTTTTAACTGCATTGTAAATTGTATTTTTAATTGGCTAACTTTTGAGAAATATATTATGTGTACTTAATACTCGAAATAATTTAGCGAAAAAAATGGTAGTAGATCTAAAGTAACATATACTTATCTAGTTATACTCCTAGTGCGTCAAGTTTTACTGCAGTGAAAATTTCAAGTACTAAGTTACACAAGTATATGCATTAAATAGATTCAATAGGTTTTAATAAGTTTTAATAAAAAACTTCTAAACTTCCGAGACGTTCGGGCGCTTGTTAACGCTTCTTTAAATAATTATTATTATAGAAAAATACACTAGCCTTTGAAGTTAAATTTTGTGAAGTTTTAACGGAAACGCGTAAAAAGAAATTTGTTTAAAATAATTTCTATAAAATTGCGTTACTAACATGTTTACTATTCAATACTTTATTTAAAATTTCAACTACAATATAACAAAAATTACTAATGAGCATTTTTCAATAAAAACGATTGTTAATGTTTAGTTAACAATGATTAGGTAAAATGTTTAGTTTTAAGTTGTATATTTTAAGTATTATAATATTAAACAGTCTTTTTACTCATTAAAATACATAAATGAACAACAAAAACTTAAGCGCCTTATTTTTTAAATCTTATTGTAGAAAATAAATTATCTCAAATTAAATGAATAAAATAAACATTATTCGTAATCCAGTACTTTAATTTGATTTGTAAATATTGAAAAATATTTGCTCGAGATAAATTACATTATTAATATAATCTGTTCGAAACACTTTTGAATGCTAATTATAGCAGAGGTGTTTTGTATGTATTGCCTGTGTAATGTATTATGAATAATTAATCTACACTGCAAGGATCTGATCACTGAGGAAAGGCATTAATCTAACGAGATAAGACGTTGGCAGTAAGTTTCAATTTGCATACCTTTGGACAAGCTATAAATCCTGAGTCCCTAAATGGCAATTTATTGGCTTGTTTGAAAACGGCTGTACAGACCATTGATATCGTCAGATGAAACGGCATAGTGTGGAATGAAATCCGCTTTTAACTAGACTATATGAGAAGTTATCTGAAATTTGTACAATATTTTTTCTTTAACTCAACTTAATATTTCCTGAAAGAAGCAGATAGACAATTACACTTTAGTTGATTCTTTACTTCAAACATTTCGTACGGTTGATTAATCTTTTTATAGGCAAAGGAAGCTCGTTAAAGCGCAATGGCTGCTGCAATACGCGTGGTTAGATTAAAACGAACAAAAGACAGAAAATGAGTTAGGAGAGAAATATCGCGAGAGGAAAGTAGGAAATTGCCTTGTTAAAAGTTACCCTGTCGTTGTAGATTTTGTATACATGTACGTATATATACGTTTATTCGGTAGAAAAAGTACGTTTTAATATAATGTATCGAATTTCTATCATTGAATTCTTCCTAAAACTTTTATGTCAAACCGATATCATAGTGAAACCAAAGTATATTAAGAAAGGCAATGTTTGATAAATGGACAACACAATATTTTGCTGTTGTAATAAAGAAAAACTATATATTATAACTTGATAAGCAATAATAATATATTTGTTTGTAATAATATTCTTGAGAAAAACTCGTGTATTATTAAAACAATATAAAATTTTTTTTTAATAGATTTGTCATTTTTTATAATTGGTAGGCATGGAAGATATAGATAGATAGGCATTTAGATGAACTTAGTTCAGACGTTTATACAAATAACTCGAATATAAGGTAACACACCATTAATTAAAGTCTTTAATGTCTTATTTAAAAACTTTTCTAAAATTAAGTTGTTACTTTAATGCTATTCATCAATAGCCAGTAAGAACTTGTTGGATATAACAATATTTTTCAAATAATTCTCCCAGATATCTCATTCCGTTATGCTAAACAAAAACCAACTGCATCGTCTGCAAACTAAGCAAATCTTCACCCTTTATTGTCAGCCATTAGAAGAATACATAGGATCGCTCTCGGACAATATTATTATTACGCGTATTGCAGAGTACATAATTTCAGGCAATTCAAAGTGGGCTGTGGCTGTAAATCGTTTGAGAAAGATATAAAGGGAGAAGTGATGGTTAAATTATTCAAGATATTGTTTCAGTGGAATGCTCTGGGGCGACAGACTTCTCCAGTCGTAAACGAAATATCATGTCTAAAATCAAAAAATACAAGTTTCTTTTAAATAAAAGAAACTTATAATTAAACTAATAAAACGGATAAAAATTTTTTTGAACAGTTTATTTTATTAATTAATTTTTATATAATACTGAACATGATATATCACAATAAATCGTATTGTAGTTGTATTTTTTTCACGGAAATAAGATGAGGACTCAACATTTCTCTTGGTGTAGGAGATTTATACTATAATTCTAGATAAACACTATTATTATTAGTATAAATTAATTTTGTAAAAAATAATTTTTACTCTAATAGGAATGTATAATACTATCGTTATAGGTATTTCAGTTAATTGAAAATTACTTCTAAAATGTATATTTTGATTCTCAGACATTTTTTTTCTTATAAACTAAGTTGTAGTTATATGTGCATATTTGTAACAATAATAATTCCCCATGAATTTGACTTTTTTATGACTGAAATACAACATAAACTATAATAAGTGCACTGTGAATATATTTTCATTCAAAACATATACCTTGAATATTTCTTGAATACATCATGCAATGAAAAACAGTGACTCATATGAATTTTTTATTTTAGATATACGACAATTGCTAAAATGGTAGATATTGACAATGGAAAACTATGCATTATAGGATCTTTCAAAAAACGAATTGATCCAGATTTTAAAGTGAGTACACTTATTTTTCATTTTAAATGATATTAAATTTTCTTATCTTCAATTGTAAATAATTGATTTTGCATCTAATGTAATGAACAAAAAAAATAAGGAAAATTTTGTTTACTAGCNTGCATCTAATGTAATGAACAAAAAAAATAAGGAAAATTTTGTTTACTAGCGCTCTTGATTGCACAACATAAAGATAACTATAAAAAAAAAGTTAAAAATTTATGTCTACATACATTATAAAAAGGATTTTTGAGAACTCCCGTTATTTGTTTTCAGTTTTTACTCATGAACATTTCTTGTTAGTCTAGTACATTAATTATATTCAGTAGTGTATAATCGAAGAAGACGTTAATCATATTATTACGATGTATGCAGTTCTTTGTAGTATTTAGGTACCTACAAAAATAAACTATAGTTTATGTTAAAACAATGTATTTACTTATTTAAGATGTACTTTTTCTTTTATGTTTTAATAAAAACTTTTAAGAGCCCAGTTTGAAAAAGAAAGATTTACATAAATGTATATGATTATAAGTGAATTTGAAAGAGAAAAAGCAATAGTTAGTCAAGAACTTTAAAGTAAGAAAAAAATATTCTGTAAAGGAACAACAACAAAAAACGCTTTCTTTAATACAGTGAATTAAAAAAATTCTATAAGAACTGTCCAAGTTCCTATTAGTGACATCTCATTCAAAAGAGTGTCAAACTTTTTACATATTGTTTCATTTTATTCTGATCATTCAAGTGTAAGTACTTTTTTTTTCCACGGTCGGCATTACTGTGGGCCGCCCTGGAACTGCCGTTAGGCATTACTTCAGGGCGGCAGGTGTAAGTACTTCTGCATTTGAAACTTTTTAACTATGTATAAAACTTTGTTCTTCGATTTTACATGGAGCATCTATAAAATACATTAAACAAATTTTAATCGATGGACTTAATTTGTTCTTTACTATATATAAAGTGATAAGTAACATTATCTATGTGAATTGAAAAAATAATTTTCTGATTACAAAAAAAAAATTTGCTTAAGTTCTTTAAATTTTCAAGTAGTTATAATTTACCATTCTATTCTAGTTATTTTATAAGTATATACTTTTAAATCATATATATTCATATAAATAATTATTGATTGCCTAAGTTTTTTTTTCAATTATGGTTAGAATTTCGTTTAATGTTGTTGTACAAAACAATTGATTTTTATAAAGATTTGTATACAATATTTATTAAAATATTGTAAATCCGGATTTAAGTCATAAGTATTGGTGGATTTATCAATACAAAGCAAAGGGGAATATCATAATACAAATGGTCTGAAAACGCATGTAAAACGGCTTAGGTATAAGTTTTTCATATTTTATGTTTACGTGGTTATATGCACATTTTCAATCACAATTTCGTCCGGTCCATTGACTTTATAGAATGTTTTTGTGTTTTACGATGTTATATTCAAAAAAATGTTTTTTTTTTTTTGTACATTCATTTTTAGTAGTTCAAATAAATAAATGGTTTATTTGACCGTAAAAATGTGAAAAAATTACATATTCAACAAAATTTAATATAAAATATTATAAGAAAAAAATTTAATAAATATGCTTATAAGTACACTTTACATTTTACAAAACTTTCTGCAAAAATAATGTAATAAATTTCAAAAACGTTTACAGTTCTATTTGATAAATTAAAAATTATTTTTGATTCTAAATTTTATGGATATTATGAAAATTGTTACACAAGTATAATATTTTATGTCACATTACATATTTCTTATTCTTGTAATGCATCAACATATTAACTGATGTAAAATAAATTATTTATAAAATAAAAAAGTATAAATTACGTTATTCGTAATGCATCTAATTTTCTCGAAATAAAAGTTAGAGGGGCTAGTTTAATGCCACAGACAAAATTACCAACAGTGGAAAACGTTTTGAAGCTTCCACGTGCTCTGAATACAATGTTTCCCTAAATTGTGTAGTGATTAAATCTAGTTTATGGACACATTATATTGTGTTTAGTAATTATTGTTGTATCGACCTACATAACGTAGTCGCGTTAATTTGAAATAATTATTATGGACTCGCTTAATGTTAACATAATGATATTATTTCGGTTTTTATTATCATTAGCGTGCTTATAGAAGATAATTACTAAGTAGTAGTAATATTTTACTCATAATTATTTGATAGGTATTTGAAAAAAATATTCGTGATGCACTTGTACATAGCCAACTGTCATTTATTTCAATAACTGTATTTTACATGTATAAAATTTGATTCCTTTAAACATATTTGTTAAATGTAAGGGGGTTAATAGAGAATGGTGAATTCTCTTGCGCATACGTGCAACTTATATTGCATATATGTGGAAATTTTAACATTTTTTTAAAGAGTGTTTATACTCTTATAACTCTCTGTTTATATTGTATTGTAACGGTTATTATTATAACTTCATTTTATTTTTTTGTAGACTTTAATATGTATATTGAATTATTATACTTTTTATTATGATTTAAATGTATCGATAAATATAAATTATACTGAATATAGGACTTTTCTGGTTTAGCATGTTTTTCATTTAGCTGATTATATTTGTAATAACGTCACTCGCTAAAAGGCAAACATACAAAGAATTTATTTCCCAGTCAATGTATCTAATATGAGTTAAGCACTTATTGTGAGGACTTTAAATTTTGCGGTTATTTATTTAGAATCGGTAGCACTAAAAATTAAATATTTTTTATGTTTAATTAAAATTTATAAAATGTTTAATTTTAAGTAATATTTTTGTAATTTTAAATAATATTAGCTTATAAAAAACGTAGATGTAGATTAATAATTGGTAGCTTTGACTCTCTTAAATTGTTACATGTGATAATCATTCTTATTTTTTAATAATTATTCGCATTAAACAAATTAAATTAATAACAAATTTAAGTAATTTTAGTACTTCGAATTAAATAAATAAACAGTCCAAATTTAATGAGTATTTTAATTGTTTGGATACTATTTTTATATTATGTTTGACTAGTTAAAGATGAGTCATTAAAACATATAATTATATTCCACCATGTTTTAATTTAATCATGATATTGTTTTATGATCAGAGATCCTTACTAATTACATTACATGAAAGCACTGATTAATTATGCAGGATAAGAAAACGCTAATGGATAAGTTTTGATTATGAAACTCCAAGTAATGTTTCAACTACTTTATAAATGGACAGTATTGAGAATTAAGTCGAATAATAAACATAGGATGAAAGTTTTATTTAGGGTTGCAACGTTTAGGCAAGTAATGAAATAACGACTGTACTTACTTTTTTCGTGTATAAGACTTACATGTTACGTGTGTTTGAAATAAACAGTGTAGATTGAGACAGGCTAGCTAAACTTTTCTCCTAAAAGTTGTCGTCTTTGCACGGAACTTTTAGGAATTAGTAGAATGGGAGGGGAGCATTGGTATTTTTCTGGTTTTTTCCATTGTTTGTTGTTCAAAACACTCGCCAAAATCGTTTATCATTGTAAGATCTGCCTACCGATTTGTGGTTGAAAAAATAAGCTTACTAAGTGTAATAGTCATGGATCTTTAAATAATCTAAGACTGTTATCATTGTTTTATTACAATTTAAGTTTTAATACATAGATACATTATGTATTAGAAAGTAATATATTATGTATTTTGTTTTCTTAATTTCAAATCGATAGATAAATTGGACCTAAGCAGTAAAAAAATTGTACTATTTTTCATATTTTTATTTCAAACCTTTAACCTTCTTGTCGCACAATAAAATTACACATACAAATAAAGACAAAAATATTTTATACTTATATATAATTTTTATTAGTTAAACCGTGTCCTATTTCAAGACACGCTATTTTATATGAACTTTAAAATTATTTACAATGGTAATTTTGTAATAATTTAAATAATAAAGTTTTTAATTCATCCAATGTTTAGATTTGAAAATTCGTATCAACTATTTACCTACCTTTTAGAAGTGACAAATTGAATTTTAAATTTTTATAACTTAATGGAAAAAACTAAAATATAATACTTTAGAAAATGATATTTCAAGTTATAAAATAACTGTATTTATAATAACATATGTGTATTGTAATAACTAAAAAATGTATAGAACATTATAATTGTAATGTTATTGTAAATTATAATATAATAACAATAATTAGAAAGTCACAAAGTTTAGTTAATATGATCCAGACATTCGTTACATCAGTAGTGAGTATTATTGTACAACTCTAAAATAATAAGTACAGCTCGACAAAAACTCTTTAGATTGTCAAATTTGATTAAAATACATATATATATATTCTTATTTAGTTTTTGTTGTAGAATTTTATGGTGTAATCAGATTTCTACTATTTAATTAATTATCATAAAAGAAATCAGTTGGAAATAGCAAAAAAAATAATAATGCTATCCGGGGTCGGTCTTGAGTATATCAATTTTACGGGGCTATTAATATTGTTTTTTTTTTAGTAAAAAAAAGAACTTTTTTTGGTAATAGATTTAGTATGTGGCGTCCAACCGGACATGATAATACCAGTTATTACATATTTTTTCCCTTTTGATTTTTTTCACATTTATAATTATTGTATCCATTAATAGTGATGCAAAAAATACAATATTTATTATTTTTGAAATTTTCATAAATTCCCTATTAATATAGACAATAGCAACATAAACACGAATAAAAAAAATTTATATTGAAAAAGTTGAAATTTACCATTTTTAAAATACTGTGATGTTAAACTTATACTTTTATAGTAAAATACTTAAATTAAAAATCATATTCTATAATTATAATATAATAATTCATAAATTTAAAATCGTTCCGTAAAGTTTACGCAACGATTTTTAAATTTACACGATTAGTATATTACAAATACAAATAAGGGGTATTGAAAAAAAACATTTGTTTTTGACTAACATTTTATATGTAGAAACAATAATTTTAAAGACTTAAAACTTGTCCAAAATATTAATGAAGAGAAAAATTAAGAACATATAGAATAATCAGCGTCCAAAAACTTATCAGAAATAAAGAGAAAGAATTGACAATTTGTCATGAGCAGTGTTAATATATATTTAATTTGGACTTTTTCACTAGAATGAAGTTTAAAATATAAGAATTTAAAATGTTAATTAAAAAGTTATTGCGTTGTTCTTGTAATAACTTCTTAGTTTCAGTCTGTACATATTATTTGAAGTAACTCACATGACAACCAGTCAAACGATCTATGCGTTACATTACTATTTTAATAGGAGCCCAGAAGTACACCTGTGAATTGTGTTCTCGTCGTGTCGAGTAGTTTTACACGATTACAAACATGCACATCGGACCCTGGTACCATTGTATGATATTCGAAATAACTTGAAAGAAATGGACGAACAAATAACGACATATACACTAAACACAATTTAAATAAAATTAATTTATTATTATTATAAATAACAATATTTATAACTGTAAATATTCGAGTTTTGTTTAATTTAACCAATGTAAATTTATGTCTAATTTAAATGAAACAATGAATTTAAATGTAGTTATACAGGGTGATTGACTAACTATGCCTCACGAATTATCTCTGAAAATATAAGAGTTATAAACAATTTTTTTTTTTTAATCATTATGGATCTTTGATGAGATGTTTCACGAGAAAATTTAAATTTTTACCACCATCCCTTTTGCTTAAAAATAGTGTCAACTTCATATTTTCAAATGGCAACACTATTTTTTTTTTATACCATTAGATTTAGTTTAATAAAAAAAAAATGTTTTGTAAAAAAAATATTTTATTTTATTAAATATTAAGCGCTCCACGGCTCTCTAAAGTTTAGGGTTTATTAAGAAAAAATCATTACAGACGAGAACGTTATGGATCGTAAATCGATAAGCGCTACCACTTCTTATCGGTACACTAAATAATAACGATACTATATTTACCCGACTACTGTTTTATTTGTTAAATCCCCTAAACTTTAAATAGTAATATCTCGCTTAGAATTTATTAAAATTGATTTTTTTTTTTTTGAGAAAATTTTTTTTTTTATTATTAACAAGATTAATAAAAAAAAAAACTGGGTTGCTATTTGAAAAACTAAAGTTGATATTGATTTAAGGGTTGAGGGATGAAGATTGAATCTTCATTTTTCTTGTCAAGTAGCTCAACAAAGATTTATAACAAATAAAATAATTACATGTACGATAATACTAATATTTTTAAAGAAAATTCGTGAGGCATAGTTAGTCAATCACCCTGTATAAGTATATTTCTCCTTTACAATGCTTAATGTAATACACAATTTAGTATTTCTATGTAATGATTTGAATTTTAGCGGCATTGTAACCGGCAATGTAACTGTCATTTATTTAATATATACATTTCATTTATTCGTGTTTACAATTAAAATATAGAAAATATTAAGAATTAAAATATGGGAAAAAATAAATACTTTTATTTTAGATTTGTAATGCAACTTGTGTTGCTTATTGAAATATATGTAGGATAAGTAGTATATATGTAGTAAGTAAGGAAACGGGTTTCTATTGTTCTCATTGTTTGTGACAACTGACCTGTTTCCATACTTACTGTACACTCTGTATAGTTTCATAGTTTGACAACAAAATTTTTAGTAAGTAACATAACAATATGAATTAAAAGTTTTACTTTTATGCGTGTGTATTGTTATTAAATCATATTAATTTGTAAGTTGATGAATGAATTTTATAAGCAATGATTTTAGTTAACACGCGGAATATAGTCTAATAAGTTTTCTGAAATTATTAGATCATTCTACCTTATTTATAACTTTGTCATTGTATATACGTTATTATAAAATAAACTATAATTGTACTACATTGTAGAATTAAGCTGTATTTTATTTTAAGAAATTATTAATTTTTATAATAAAGATACCAGTCTTTATGTAATTTGTAGGTCTTGAGCACCAACTGAAAAAAAATTTTTAACAGTTCGTAGATCTTAGACACAGGTGTCTATTATGAATAATAGATAATATGGCTCTGTAAAAACATATTAATTTTTTAATGCATTTAAATATTAGTCTACACGTGTATTTAATTTGGCAATTATGAGTAATATTAGGGCTAGGAATTATAAGTATTTATAAACTTTATTAAGTTGTTTTTAAACATATCAATATCAGCCAATATAAATTTTTGTTAAATAACTTAAAAATTTAGGAATGTATTGTTACCAATGTTATAGTTTTTGGAGGGTTTAGGAGGTTTATCTCCCCTAAAACAGTGTATACTTCTATGTTACTATAAAATAGTTTGTGTCACTTTATCATACGGTTATATTATAACCTAATGATAAAGTGACACAAACTTAGAACCCTTCAAAGTTGCCTAAACACAATTCCCAGCCCTAGTGATGACAATTAAATATAATTACGGCGGTGAAAGATCTTTGAACAAATGATATTTCATTTGTATGATATTAATATATACAGGGTGATCCATTGATGAACTTTTGCTACATGATATTACAGGTATTTATGTACGTTGTTATATTCGTTGGAATACTTACAAATTAGTTGATTTTATCCATTCTGTTAACAAAAATTAGTAATCCGCATAGTAATTCCAACTAATACAAAATAATTGAGTTTCGATTAATCAGAAAAGCTATTTATTAATTAAACGTATGATCACAGTATTTGTAAGCTAATATTAGTTAAATGGAAATGAGGGTAGAACATTAATTTAATTTTGCACATAGAACGAATTTTAATCGTTTCAAAGAAGCTTCGAGGATAAAGGAACTTGCATATTTGCTTCATTTTTATGTGTGTAGGGTGAATTTTAGGCGAAAAACTTTGTGAACGAGTATTTGCTGGCGGTGTTATTATTATTAAAGTTTCACTGCGGCGCCTTACCAGCCACGTCGTCTCGTTCATTCGCCGTATGTTGGAGGTGGAGAGGACTGATATTTCGCTAAAAAAGTTTGGTGTCGTTGTAGGCGTGGCTTAGAAGCTTCGGATCGTATGCCGCTGTTAAATAACACGCAATCTGTTTCTGTCTGGTTACTGTTATGAATATGTTACGACAACCACGATAAATCAATCTTAATTGTGTTTTAGTCATTATATTTGCACCGTAGCAGCTTATTCATTAGATTTCTGTGTTTGAAGCACGTGTTTTCTAATTAACCGGAAAGCTCCCTGAAAGGCGTACAAATGGTCAATGTGAAGGCGGGGTGCACTCGTTTGTTACGTGTCGCTTTCTAGATGAAGCCGCAAAACAATGGCTATATTTATAATAACGCTTATGTTATAAATTAGTACATGAGGAGCAAAAACACGTTTAAATTGTTATTTTATGCATAATGAGTAAAACGTGAGAGAACAGAACTACAATGAAGTTTTTATAATTTTTCCGTTTCTACTACTCTTTCAAAGTGCACAATTATTGTTTATTTTTATAATTTTTCTGAAATACATTTATCTCGAGTGGTTAATTTATAACCGTAACGTTAACTAATTATTCCTTAGATATGAATCTCAAAAAAATAACATAATTTAGCTAATTCTGTAAACATTTTTCTCAAGTGTTTGATTCTATCTATTTTCAATAAATTTTTAAACATAAACTTTTTATGATCATCTAGTTGTCTTTTTTCTTCGAGATTCGTGTCCAAACGATGGCGCTCTTGTGAAATTATCGTTTTTTTATTCTAAAATTAGACTGATAGTATTTTTAAGTCGAACAACACAAAACATCAATATATTCCGTTTATCAAAAAAATATCATTGTTTTAAGTATTCTATTGGGTTGTTTTTATTTTTATTTTATGTGATTTTTAATACAAGATCCAATGCAATATTTTTGCAAAATATGAACGGCAATAAAATTCATAAAATGTCTTATTATTTTTCAGCTATGCCTCACGTCCGATGTGAACACTGCTGATTTCAACATGGGATATAGTCTGACCGGGTCACTAGAATGTGGTTCTACGAAGAACAACAGCTTTCAAACAACGCATTTTGCCGTTATTCGAAGAAGGGATTTCGATGTGAATAGACCTTAATAACAATAAAATAACAAACGTACCTAATCAAATGCGATTATTTGAAAACAAAAACCGATCGCACCTGGACACAAAAAATAATAACATACTATCATTCTGTGAATAATAAACCAATGGCTGAATTGGTGTACAAAACATAAAAACTAGCATCGTTATGATCAATAAAAACAAACGATTATATTTTTGTAGAAAAATACCTAATTTGTATGTAATTTTAGACGTTGCTATTATATTTTCTATGAAACGGTTTCCACTGCCAACATTTTTGAAAGATTCATTTATACAATTTTGTTTTATTATGGTATAATATTATTGTAGTTATGTGAATTAATCTAAAAGGTAAAAGCTTCATGCGTAGGATTCTATGAATAGTTTATGTAAGAATTTTTTATTGGGCGTACATTCTAGTTGTATGATAAAATGTAATCAGTTCTATTTTACTATTGCTAATTTTATTGTATCCTTTTATTTCACTCATCATGTGAAAGAAAACTCAAATTTACATTTTATTGTTATTTAAATTTTGATAAATACAAACATGAATTCCATTCAAACTTATTCCATTCCTAAGAAATGATTACGATCTTACTTATTACCAATGTAAATTTTGATTTTTTCGCCTTGTTGGTAAAATAAGTAAAACAGTTTTATTTATCTTAACATTATATGCATTTATTTGTTGAGTTGTATATAAATTGTTTTGCGATCTATTTGTATATAATATGCATCAAAGTAAAAATATACTCAAACATATGCTGGTTTTAGTTCTCCTAAACGTATTATTAAAATTCAGTAAAAAGTTGAAAAATGTTCAAAGTTTGTGTTTCAGTTTACGAAATCCCTTTAAAAGTTTTTATAGAATTCACACGAGTTTCACTGTGAATTTGTCTCATCTTATGTATTTTTAACCGACGCAAATTCAATACACGATTACGTGATAAGAATTCAATATATACATAAATGTATAAACGTGATTTTACATTTACAAAAATCATACTGAAATTATAACAGTACATTATTTTGTTTTCCTGTTTCATTGATACACCATTTTTTTTTTTTGTTATTTAAATATACTTAATTTAGCTGAAACGAATTTTTATATAATAAGAATTTACAAGATTGTATTAAAATCGATACAATACAGCCATTACGTCAGGATACCCGTCCAATATGAATAACGCTGCTGTTGGGTAATTTCAGTTTTTACTGAGATATAAACAATCAATTAGAAAATTATTAATTATTTTAAATGACCTCATAAAACTACAATTTAGTATTATAGATGGAGAGATACGATATGTACATACCTAATGAGTAATTTTTTAAAAAAATTATTGGAGTTGTATTTTTTGAATTTATTTTTTAGCAAAATCAACTGCACGTTTTAACGAGAGTGCAGAACTTAATTCGGAATTGAAAAATAATAATATTTACGAAATTGATATACAAAACTTATGTTATTAAGTTTCTCATAGTTTACAAGGGTGTAGTGTTAAACAGGGTGATAAAACTTAAATACGAGCTGCACATATCACGTAAAATAATAAATATATGTGTTCAAATGAATCAGATGACAGGATGTTTGTAAATCTACTGTTTGAAGCATTTATATTATAGTTTTTCTTCATATATCAGAAAATAATTTTTTTTGATCATACTATCTCATAGAATATGAAAGTAGCTCCTATTAATTATTGTCACTCTGTGTTTTAAAATGCAATGCTTAAAATGTTGTACTTATATTTTATGTGCTTATTTAAAGAGGACCTTGATATGTTAATCACTCTGTAATAGAAAATTAATAAAATAAAAAAATATTGTGAAATTATATTAATTTTGTAGTAGTTTAAATGTAAATTGTTACACAGGTTGTGAAAATGCTTTAATACAATTTTAAACGTTTAAATATTTAAGCATCGATTTAAAGCATACACATAAACGTTTTTGTATTTTAAACATGTAAAAAATATATTTGTGATAGCGATTAAACAATAAACGTTGTTCAAATTATTTTTTTAATGATTTATTTTTACGCATTAAACTCATTTTTATTTTAATACGTAAATTAAAAGTAATATTATTAAAAGGTTGAGAAAGTTGAAGTTTGCTGAATTGAAGTAGTAATTATAAAAAAAGTTTCTTAACATTTATATAATTTATTGTAAAAGCTATTAGTATTTCTGACATCCAAGTTTTAAAAACATTTGCTTATGATGATTATAATGCAACACGTAGTTAAAATGTTGTTAAAAAACATGTCTAATAAAACCTGTTTGAAACGTCTCATAAGACCAATGTAAAATTTGGAATTTTTGATATTTTAAGCACCACATGTATAAAACGTAGCAACTCTTACAAGAACACAAGTAATTATTATTCTAAATAGACTTTTATGAATTTTCAAGTGATTTATTAACTTTCCAAAAGTTATTGACAATTTCAATTTAAAAATTAATTTTGAGTTTTTCATCTATTAAAAAAAGAATAGTGAGTTTTATAATATAAGTATGTCGCATAAAAAAATCTATGCAAAAGTGATAGAATCTAACATTGTATACATACATAAAATAAAAATATTTGTGACACGTGCACAACAAAAAAGTGAGAATTATGTAAAAAAAAAAAAACACAATTATAAAAAATAACTTAAAATGAAAATTCGTTGTGTAGAAATGTTTATAGTTTTAACAGTATAAGAATTATTGTTACTTTTTTTTAAACTATATTTGATTAGAATGATTTCACGTCCACGTACATATATGCTAACAATTTTTTTCAAATCACAAGCCGACGTTCAACCATTTGCCGAGTTGTTAAAAAAACTGATAAAGAAAATCTGAAAAACTGTTCATTTTTCAATAAAATTGTTGGAATCATTAATCGTTTTAATTTTTACGCTCAAAATAATTAAACAGCAGTGTACTGGACTATAAAATTGAGTGGACTAATCCCAAAATATGAGTTGAGTTAATGAGTTTTTATCGTGATTTTTAACAAAAATGTAGAAAGTTTATTAATATAAATGAAAGAAGGAGGTTTAGTAATGGCAAACCTTTGAATATAATATCGGACTTATAGAAAACACGATTTAGTTTTCAATCAAAATAGATGCGACTGATGTTCCGAAGTCTATTTTTAATATTTACACACTGTACATAGTTAGAAATAAATCAATCTAGTCATGATTCTACATAAAATTATCGCTTTTGAAAATGCTTGAAGGGTTATTACATTTATCAATTCAGCAGTTTATTGAAGTAATTCTGATATTACCTTCGCGTATGTTTCATTGCTTAATGTTAGAATTGGAGCTATGATACACTTGCACTCTACTTTATTATTAGTTCTCATAATTATTAATCCAAAACAATTTTTCGTATGTGTTTTACTGGTATACCATGAACGTCCGTATGCTTTTTGGCTCGCAGTATACGACTTGAAAAATATTTCAATGAGTTTAGTTAATCAATAATAACATGGGTATTATTGATTTAAAAGTATTTTAGAGTTTAATTTTCATTTTAAGTAATACTCACTTCATGTGTTAAGCATGAACCTACATTGCATGAAAAGTACAACATCACGGCACACATACATACATGTGATAATGCTGATATTTTCATAACTATATCTAGATCCGAAATCTAAAATCCAATTGTTATTTTTTTTTAAATCAATATTTTTTAGGAAAACTTTAAATTTCCATTTTATAACAATTAACGGTATTAATAATTATTATTGACAGCTTTCATTTTTTTAAATACAGATAATTTAATATCTGACTAATTAATTGATTAAAATCATACCAAAAATATTATTTCACTTACAGACATTGACATAATCATTATAGACGTATTGACGATAACAAAGTATACTAAAAAAGTTGAAAACATCGGAGCATAAATTTCACAAAGTTCATTACCTACACTAAAAAATATAAATAACTGTACAAAAAATAAATACAATTTTTTTTTTTTTAATAATTTTAAATTTATCCATTGTTTTACGTTTGAATAAATTGTTTTAATTGGATAATTTTATAAGTATCTTAAACACTCATATTATACAAAGATATATTGAATAATATTGGTGTTCATACGTTGGTTTTAGTGAAAAATTATACTAAAGCTATTATATTTGATGAAAATTAAAATAGTTAGTTCAAAAATAAAACGGTGCGTGTTACGAGTACCCGCGGATTAAGTGAAACTTCTTTCAGAAAAATTCAACTGATATAATATTAAATTTGTATTAGAATAAAATTAAAAAATTTCATTTTTCAATTAAATTAAATTTATGATTATTATTATTAATTTTCTTATTCTATTGCCACGAAAGATATAATGGTCTTATGATAACTGAAATAATTTCTTCTTTATCCTCGTCTTTATCCCAACTACTTAAGGTCGGCGATCTTTATCTTAAACTTATACTTGACACGATCTCTCACATCTGCTATGCACACATCAGCTGTCCTCATGCCGCATTCAATAACATCCCTCATCTCTTCTTTGGTCTTCCTCTACCTCTTCTTTTTTCAACATTCATTTCCATAGTTTCCGATTCCTCTCTCCTCATAACATGACTAAACCATTGAAGCCTATTTTCTCTTATCTTATTCATGATTAACGCTACTCCTAAACCTATATTCCCTCTTATATTTCGTTTTTTATCTTAACATCTATTGTCACTCCATTTATTTATCTAAGTACCCGCACTTAATCGTGTGTCTTACATCCTCGTCAAAACCACCATTCTTTGCAAAACTGTACTAAATACTTAATACTTTCCATTTCTTCTTTCACGTCCTTGTTTATTGTCACCGATTTACTCATTTCGCCTACCTCATGTTCTCTTTTGTCAAACTCGTACTCCATATACTCTGTCTTACTCCTACTTATTCTTAATCCCTTTCCTTCAAGACCTGATCTCCATACCTTTAGCCTTTAATTAATGTCTTCTCTAATAATACTATATCGTCAGCGAACAACATACACCACGGTACCTCTCCTCGTATTTCTTTAGTAATTTCATCAATCATTATATAAAATAAGTAAAGGCTAAAAGCAGAACTTTAATGTACTCCTCATTCTTACCTTAAATCTTCTGTTACTCTTCCTACGCTTTTAACCTGGTACAAGTGCCATTATACATATATTCTATTATATTAATACACCTTTTCGGGATTCCTTTTCTCATTAATGACCACTTTAAAACCTCTCTCGGTACTCTATCATACGTTTTCTCCAAATCTATAAATACCATACACAGCTTTTTTTTCTTTTCCCTGTATTTTTCTGTTAAATGTCTTACACAAAAAACTGGATCCATCGTCGACTTTCTAGGCAAAAAAGCAAACTGGTTCATTATTACTGATGTTTCTCCTCTTATTCTTTTGTTTATTACCTTTTTTTAAAATTTCATACTATTACTCATAAGCTTTATGCCTTTATAATTTCTACACTCCAGTATGTCTCCTTTTTTCTTTAAATATTATTGAATATGTTTAATTATTTATCTTTATTAAATATAAATATAAATAGATTTAATTATATTGTAATATAAAATTAATATTATATCCCCAAAGTACTGAAAGCAATCACAGTACTTTGTAATTCCCCAGAATGCACCTGGTTAGTCTTCAAAATTAGCTAGCGTAAACTAACCAAATAGTTAAAAAATAAATTAAAATAAATGTAGTCCTTTATTTTTGAAAATTAAAGTATTTTTGTTTAAAGTGCATTCATTTAAACGTATGCAATTTTGCATTTTTTAAATTCACATCAAGTTCGTTGAATAATAAAATATTGACAGTATACCTAATAAAACAATAGAATCTGAACGTTACAGCCAACCGTGATACACGATAATTTTTTTTTCGGACACTCTCTAAAGAAGTTTCACTTTAATATTGCTTATTAATATATTTTGAACATTACTTAAGTTCACTTTTCACACTGCTTTTTACTTATTATTGAATAATTAATAATGTCTAATTCATAGTATTGTCTTAAAAAATTAGACTCTAAGTTTTTAAGTAATATAATTAGTATACGATTTTTGAAACTAGTCCAATATTTCTAATAAATTTATTTCACAATTGCTTGAGTAATGTCATAGTATGATACTTTTTTCTACTTACGAGAGAGTTTCTTGATGACAATGAATCCATTTTTTCATGCTATTTATGCTTTGATCATTTTCAATTATGTAACATAGACTTTTTTTAAGTTGTATGAAACAACACTTAATTTGAGATAATGTAGAAATATAAAAGCAATGTCCAGCAATGATTTTTAAATTTCCATAAAGTATGGCTAAACATAGTAGAAACGATAAAGGCCAATACGCAGTTGCATATTTACCCATGTAGGGCATTCTCATTGGTGTAGCTAAAACTCGTTCAAATCCTTCATCTGATGATATAACTTCTCGCCAATATGGATAGACAATAGCTGACAAGGCAGTGACAAATGCTCCATAAATTAACATGAAATGTTCCAAACTATAAAAAATTAAATATCTTTTATTGCCTTTCAAATATTTATAAGCCTTAAGCTAATTATAATATAATTTTTTTGCTCAAATACCTTATCTCTTTTTTAACTCTTTTTACAAAATTTTCTCCGAATAAATCATTTTGACATTTTTTGGATACCATGTCCAAATGCACCAACACTTTTTGACATCGCTTGTATGTATATTTTTGGTAAATTGAGTTAAATAATCCTATAAGAGAGGCAGAAGCAATAGCTGTTGATTTAAATTTATCCATAACTTGATAGGCATTTAGAAAAGCATCAGTAGTAGTAAGAAATCCAAGCATTAATACTATATCAGTCATAAGACAATATATATTGTAACAAAAACCGTAGTTTGACATTGGCATTCCTGCAAGTATGTTTAATAATTTTACAGGAGGATTTAGCTGATAAAATGACCACCTAGTCGAAATCATGTCTTTGACCTATACGTTGCAACTGAAGAATTATTTAATAAGTCAAAAAATTGTAACATAGTAATCAATAGGGTTGTTTTTAAGACAATGTGAAATTTAATATTATAGTCTATAATTACTGTTAGATCGCTACATAATAGTTATAATTATCGTTGAATAAATAAGACAGTTTTCTTATTAAGTCAGTAATTAAACTAAATTCGTAATCAATTAGTTAGTAAAAATAAGCCAATGAACGATTTGGAATATAAATAAAAAATTATATATATATTTTTAATTTAACAGTCTATATATAAAAATACGCAACAATCAAATTATAAATTGGTTTGTTTATTGTGGCACATAGTTACCATCCATTATTAATTAATTAGTTTTATTTTTCATGATTAAATGTGTATTATATAAATATATTACAACAGTTGTTTTTCTAGTTAAACATTGAATATCTCTTAAAATAATATATTTTTTTGGCTTTTCTTAGTTATGTATTTCCATTTATATGGTTTAAAATAATTTTCAGGTTCATCTCTTATATTTAATAGGAGTGTCAACTTAATTTATTTAAATGTCAGCATATGTATTTAATTAGCTTATAAAATAAAAATGATGTAATTATAAAAATAACTAGTCGATATCAACTTTTGGGTCGGTATTTTAGAAGAAATCAAAAGTTTAAAGTAACACCTTAAAGTGACGAGAGGCACTGCTAATTTTATCTCTAAACGTTTCTCGGCCTAACTTCTCCCTCCGATCTAACTTCCGATACACTGATTTAAGAGTATTGACCAGCAATTTACTTAATTACATAATTTCTATTTTATAAGCTAGTTAAATACGCATGTTGACATGAAAAAAATTATATAACTAATAAAAGCCAAAATAAAAAAAATTATTTTAAGTGAAATTAAGTGGCTAGTATTAAAATAATGACCTATATATTTAAACACAATCAAATCAGTTAGTTAATTCATTTTAGTTAGAAATTAAAGAACTGAATATAACAACTAGATAAGTTCAAAATTTCAATCATTTTGAATAAATATGATTTTTTTTCCATTAAAAACTAAAAACAAAGATTTCTATATTCCTATTACTTATGGAGATATTTAATTCAGAATAAAATATTTTACCATTGTTTACAATGAAAAATTGTTCATAAAATTGCTTCTCATCAAAAATTTTTGAAAATTAAATTACCTGATTGTTGCACTGTGTCTTTTAATTTAAAAATAACATCTTAATCATTCACTCACACTTTATTATCAATAAAACATTTTTTAAAATTTAGGATTTTTTGTCACGAGTATTTAATTATTTAAAATTGCCGCCATTTTGATAGGTCAATGCATAAAAATTATTTTCTAATAAATAATGGAAATCTGCTTTTAAAAAATTAGTGTTCTCTCTTTTTTTTTTTTTTTAGAATAATTTTGGGGAAAACATTGAAGTTACGTCAATTTCTTACGTAGTGTATATAGTGAATTAATTTAATAAATCTAACAGAATTACCAATTGAATCACAATAAAAAATGAGGTATTTAATACAAGAAGTAATGTAAAATATCAAAAGATTTCAAATTAAGTAAGAACAGTTTACATTTAAGTTCCATTTAGAATTAAAATATTAAAATAAATAGTAATTATCAGTATAATTATATAAATCGCAATACATAACATAATAACTGTTACATCTTATTATTAATGTATTTTTATGAAGATACACCGTCTTTTAAATTAAAAATTTTAATACTTCATATTAATATTTTTTTTTTTTTTGTACAAGATGTTTGATTCTATTACTCTTCAATTAATATTTCTTTTATATAAAGGGAAAATTTTTTCATAATTTAAAATTTTTAAGATTTTATATTATAAATAAATTTAATTTTATTATTAAATAATAACTAATATAAGGGAAAAAAATTCCACATGGCCACCAGATTTTTGAAAAATATTTCGTGTCGACGTACATTCCCATCGGCTTATTCTACATTCAATTAACTTGCAAATTTGGGGGGAAATAATGATAGAAATCATGAACAAATATTAGTAAAGCAATTACAGTAAAGATTTAAAAACGTGCTTACCATAGTGTATTTGGATGGCCAAAAGCCTATTCAAAACTGTTGTCTAACGAAAATATAAGAGAAAAAAACAAACACATTTAACACGTTTTCCTGTTTATTGACGTCCCTTTCTACGAATATTTTTCTAATGGCCAAAATCGGACCCATTTTCCTTTGATACGTTCCGGTCTGGATTTAATTGTCGCCACATCTAGGAGAAGTAGACGGGGTAGAAAAAAGGTTCACCACTTGACACGCTTACGCAAACGACTCACGGGTACCCGACAGGTAATAGCTGACATATAGTATATACCTACCTGAGTCCCAGACTAATGCGGCTCCAGTTGTGTTTGGATACTTGGAAGTGTCGCATGGACAGATTTTCAACAATTTTAGTTGTGTTTTCGCCTTGCTCAATTAACTAGCTGCAAATATATCGAACATGTGTCTTTACATGGTTTTAGCAATACTTATACCATGCTGTTATTGCTCTCTGGTTACCAATGACTTCGAGAATTCTCTAAAAAGAATATTAGAACTGAAAAAGGCAAAAAATACTACAAGACATAAGATACCAAGTTATATGTTTAAACTTTACCAAGATACCGGTTCTCAGCAGTACGATGTAATTAGAAGTATTCCACCTAGCACAGGTAATTGTCAGTTCTAAAAAATCATAATTAAATATTAAGTAAATTAGATTAACATTTTTATAATACCTAGTCAGTGGCGATCAAATGATTTTGTCTTGGGAAGTAATGATAATATTTACGATAAAAAATTTCGTGAGAGCAAAGCTCCCATACTCCTAGACTATTTTTATATTAATATAAGACTATAACATAAAAAAATTTATAAATAGATATAATTTAATTTATTTTTAACTTGTGTTATTTAGTTAATTAAATAATTTATATAGATCTAGTATCTATACTTAAGACTTTATAAATAAAAAGTCCCAGCACAGTGGTACAGTGGGGACGCGGCAAAGTTGGGATGTAGAAATATAAATAATATAAAAAATATTAAAAAAACATAAATTCTTTGATGTGAATCTATCAAGTTTTATAATTTGCATATTTGTAATTTTACAATTTCTATGATTTAATGTTTATGTCGACACATAAAATGCTTGTTAAAATATTTATTTAATTAAAAATAACATTATTTTTTTTTTTGATGGCCATTATCTCATAATAGAACAATCATGAGGGAAATTTTTTTTTTTAATAATATAATACACTTCTAAAGCTTTATTTGATACAGAAGAGAAGTTACCAGATCTCAAAAGTTGTCGAAACATTTACATAAAACCAAGTTGACTATAAAAATTTTACATACGTGGATGGTTTTTTAAAATCCTTTCTCTATTTAAATTTTTAACTGGATTTTCAGTAAAAGCACACCAAAAGAAAACTTATTGTCTCTAGTATACTCTGTAAATATTTAATTTAGATCAGTATTTAAAAATAAAAGTTACATCAGTTTTAATTACAAAAAAATATTTTGAGAATGCCATTTTCATTATAGCCTAATTTTGAGCTATATTTTTTAATTTCTGAAATAGAGGACTTTTTTCATGTTTTTGGTTGGTGTTGATAGGTTCTACTAAATTAAAAACAGGTTCTTATAACATATTGATCAATAAAATCGATCCAGTGAGAGCTAAGAATATTCATGTCGAAACATTAAAAAAACACATCATTACAAAATCAATTCTTTATCAGCTTCGCATCAAAGCTAAAATGATTTAGAAAACCAATGTGTAAACAATAAATTTAACTGAAATGTCTCTTATATCTTTTCAAAATTTTCCTAGAGTACTACAGTTTGAAGATTAATTTCATAATTTAACAAGTTAATTTTTCAGTAGAACAAAAACTAATTTAAAATTTGGATTTAATAAATATATGATAAACTTCATTTTTATCCTAAAATGTATGGCAATAATAAGCTAGATTTGCTTTATAAAATCTCGAAGTATTCTATTTAATTAATAGACTTTTCATTAATTTTTTTGTGGCTTTTGAGTTTAATATTTTTAATATTTTTTAGTTTTTTTAAATTAATAATATTTTTAATATAGTTTTAATTTTACTTAATTAACTAGCCACAAGTGATCAATTTTTATTATATTCTATTTAATTTGACTTTTATGGAATTTTACTATGCATCACCAGTATTAGATTTAGTAATTCCTTTTTTTTTCTGAGAATTTAAAGAAACTTCATTGGGACTGTTTGTCCGCCGTTAAATGAAAATAAAACTTTATAAATTAAGACTTTCTTGATTTAAGTTCCTTAGAGAAACAAAATTACCCACTGTCAAACTTCGAGGAAAGTGTTAACCCTTCAAACAATAGACTAAATCACTATTTTCAAAAGTTTTTTGGTTAATAATACAACAGTATTTAATTAAAATGGAATACTATTAATATATATATATATTTATTTAAAACGTTCCAAAAATCTTAAAAAATTAAATATTGAAATAAACATAGTACTTTATTTTGTTTTGTGTAATATTTTATAAAATTAAAAAAATTATACCCTAAAAAACGATGAAATTAAAATAATATCGTTGTATCATTACGAGTTAATTCGTTACCAATTATTTTGATTTACAATAGTGTTATTTATAAGTAAAGTAAAATTTAGATCTTCTAATTTTTATGTTCATAAAATACACAGTAATAATATTCTGTTTTTAAGGGTAATTATATACTATAATTTTCTTTCATTTTTGTTTAAATTAGAAATTAATTAATGAATTTAAATGAAATAAAAATATATTTAATCATTTTTAATTCACATTAAAATGTAAAGTTGTTTATAATTCACAAAATAATTCAAGTTATTTATTGTTGGAATGGATAAATATTTTTAAAAAAAATTTATATTACCAAAATTTGAATAAATAATTTTAAAATGCTCTTTTATCAAAAAATGTCTCTGGTACTCATTAACCCAACCATTTATTGTTATTACAAAAAACATCATAATTTTATTTCTAGTTTTTTAAAATTTGATTTCGTAAAAATTAGACTATACGCAGAATATATGACACATGGGTTTTCAGTTTTTAAATTTGTCACAATACGTTAATAAAACTATACTATACTGAGAATATTTAAATAGAAGTAGCTATCAAACTATTTTAATCAAAAACTGGGAACAAAATAATTTATTTTAACAGTGAATCATTGTGATATACTACCTGTATTACATTTTAGTTAATATGACGCAATTGCGCGTGTATATTTTGTTGAGAAGTATAGGTTTTTACCTTTAAGGTCTTGATAGAAAAAATCTTGTATATTACATTCAGATGAATTTATACAGAGAGAAATATATCCTGAAAAAAAAAAGTCCTTAGAGTATTTTAAAATTTGGCGCCTAGCCTGCTGTCTATTGCTATTTAATTTGCGTAGCGACGCCGTCTGGTCAGCATCAAGATCGTTGTTATGGAAACTCAGTGTCACGGCCGCGGAATCCTAAAAAACTGCACTTGATAAACATCTTATATCACAGGGTTTTCATTTTATTCAATCTTGAAACATGAAAAATCAATTTTAATCATTATCATTTTACGTTATTCATTAATACATTTATTGTTTATTTACTGTCGAAATACCTGATTTTATGGGTTGGCGATCAATAGTTTGGAGGGGATGATCGAAACGAGTAATGATAGAGAGAGCAAAAATAAAGACGACAGTTAGTGTCCCACAGAGGTGGGCTTGTAGGAAATGGTCGTGGCGCCAAGGACAAAAGCCTTTTGTATCCAAGCAAAACTACTCATAAACGCAGGTGCTCTCTGCTAAGGGTCAATACGGCGTGGTGCCTAATCTAATGGCCTGTCAATTGGTCTTCCACCGTGGTCGTCTCTGTCGACGGAGCCATCGAGTTGTTCTACACAGTCGCCACTGTCGCGGGTATCTAATAGACGTGTCTCCTGGACGCGCGAGTTTATAATCCTTTGTAGCACACCATAATGGACCTAACTATGGTGTACTTCAGGAGGATTATATTATATACTTATCATTAAGAGAGAAAAGATAGATGGATGGGAGATTTTGTCTTCTTAGTCTAGACTACATGACAAATCGGATTTAAGGGGTTGAGTGTTCTGTTATCTGTGACTCTTGGGGGCAAGATATATAATAAAGCGATAAACAGATTATCAGAACTAGTGAAAGTAACATTTAAGACGACAGTTGAAACATGAAGAATAATAATTATTAAATTTATAAGGTTTTGCATTTTTTTTTTCAAATATTCAATGATTATATAATAAAGAATAAGGTATATAAATAATATAGCTAAAAATTAATTGTTTGCAGACTATCTGCATGTTAAGTACCGTCATTGGTATTTAAAAAATATATATATAATCAGTTTATTAAAAAGTATAAAAAAGTCACTTTCATGTTTATACAAAAAAACTATTGATAAAAGTGTCATAATTATAAATTCAATTAGTTAATACAATAATCAATTAAATATAAAATTAATATTATCGAAATATCTTTATTTTAAACATCTGTAAAAGTCATTGAATTTAATTTTTTTATTATTTTAAGAATATATTTATATTTAAGATTATGTTTTTAACTTTTAGAAACCCTTGGAGGTCATTCTTTATACGTATTTGACTTGACAACTACTGAACCCACTGAAGTAGTCCAAAAGGTTGAACTTCAACTAGAACCTAATCAGAACTATCGATATTCCAAAGGCATCAATATATCATTATATTCACTGTCAAAACAATCAACATCCAAAACATACTTAGGTTCAGGAAATTTAATAAATAATTTGGATTTGGCAGACATTTTGGGATCACATTTTCTTGATGGTCTTACTCGGCTCGGTGTACAAATTGATGAACCAAGAAAACCGTCGATTGGACTAGTATTATACTCAAAAAATACTGCCGTGGGATATGCCAAAGCACATGAGCTTGCCAGGTTATTGTTTGAAACTTCTTTAAAATTTACCGCTAGACGAAAAAGGTCCTTAGATGACAATGAAGTTGATATTCACGTAGATTTTTCTACTGAAGAAAATAAAAGCAAAAAGAAAAGGAAAAAGACTAAAATCAACAGGCTTCAGGTCAGTTTTTCAAGATATAATATTTTATTATTCAAAAATATTTTATAAATAATATAATAGATAAAACATAAATTATGAAATCTTATGCCTTAAAATACCATTTGAACACTTAATGAGTGTTTTATAAACCACTAAATTACGTGATCACGTGTAGTTTTAAGTTTATGCATAATGTTTTATTAATAAATTTGAAACTAGAAATTACCGTTTAAAGATCGACTCTTTAAACGGTAATTTGAAAACGTTTAATTAAATTAAATTCTAAAATACAGAGCACATTGTGTAGAAAATGTTTCATGTGCTTCCCATGTTTACACGAAATTTCTAATTTATGTTTTGATAAATATAGAACATTTAGGTTGGTATTACGAAAATACAAAAATAATAGCATATGTACATGATATGTTATTATTATACACACATAAATGAAGACTTAAAATCAATAACGTGTTATATACTAAAAAAATGAAAATTAAGTTAGTCACAAAAAACTATTTCTAATGCCAAGTGCATTAACATATAAAACGATTCAAGTGTGTAAGGAGGGGAGGTAGTGAAGTAAAGAATGTAATTTTTTTTTAATAAATTGAAAATAAAATAATATATTGGATCATGGAAAAAATGAACGGTTAATATAGTGACAACTACAAGATAGTTGGAATAACTGAATACTTACTGTTTTATACGGTTTTACATCGTTCTTTAAACCGTAATTTTTTCAAGTTAATATAGTAAAAGACAAAAAGGAGCAAATGAAATTTTATTTCATAAGTAGTTTTAATTATAAGCTATTTAAGGGTTTTACATTTTTTTTTTAATTTCTTCGAATTTCAAAAAATGATTAATTACTCCAAATCATTTTTTTGGCACATAAATAGTACGTTATTAATTTAAATTATTCAAATATATTAACCAGTAATTTACAATTATGTATTTTATTATCAACGACTATATTATAAATTCTAAAAGATATTATTTTTTGAGGAAAAGTTCATATTATTAAATAAAAAAATTATTTAATTCAATTTATTCATAGTCGTTTATGAATTTTTTTGCTCATCGAAATTATATTAGATACTTTTTCTTGAATATAATTAAAGTCCCTCTCTCAAAAAAAAATTCTGATAGTAGGTCCTTTGTTTTTAACATACAGGGTGGCCCACCACTCACTGACAACTTAAATAACTTTTGATCCAGTTAATATTTTTAGCTGATTTTTTTTTTAAATAATAGTTATACGTTAGGTCCATAGCTATATCTCAATAATTAATTTTTTTACATTTTATTATAAATATTATTTATTTTTTAATTTTAAATAAAATGTAAAAAAAAAATCTAAGATAGCTATTTTGTAGAGTAGAATTTAAGAAAAATTTTAGTAAAAAAATATCTTATTAATATTGAGTAGTAAATATTCTGTAGCGTTTTGAAGTTTGTGAAAATTTGAATTTTCATGTATTATTTTACGGTATTAAACATTGAAATACGTATTGAGAAAAGGACAGAAGAAAACGCTATCTTTTCAATATACTTTTGAATGAGAGTGATAAGTAATAATTGCCTTATCTAATTTCTTATCATGGTATTTATGCCAAGTTTGTAATGTATACACATTATCATCATATGTATACACAGTAATCATGAAAAGATAGCGTTTTCTTCTGTCCTTTTCTCAATACGTATTTCAATGTTTAATACCGTAAAATAATACATGAAAATTCAAATTTTCACAAACTTCAAAACGCTACAGAATATTTACTACTCAATATTAATAAGATATTTTTTTACTAAAATTTTTCTTAAATTCTACTCTACAAAATAGCTAGCTTAGATTTTTTTTTTACATTTTATTTTAAATTGAAAAATAAATAATATTTTTAATAAAATGTAAAAAAATTAATTATTGAGATATAGCTATAGACCTAACGTATAACTATTATTTAAAAAAAAAATCAGCTAAAAATATTAACTGGATCAAAAGTTATTTAAGTTGTCAGTGAGTGGTGGGCCACCCTGTATAAACAGGAGTGCTTCAATAGAATATATTTGAAACTACTAGTCTGTAGTTAAAAAAAAAAACCCAGCACAGGGGGGTCGCGGCACAGTGGTGACGTTGCATAGTTGGATCAAGTATAATGATATCTGACAGTGATTAAAATCACTATCAAAAAAAAACGCTTCGATGCAAATCTTTAGATAGTGTTTAATTTTAAAAAATTGGTGGATTATTCCAAAAGCTTCATAAACTGCTAGTTCCTTATTAATATCCTGATTAAGATAAAGTATGTCGAATGAAAAAGGGATTATTAAAAAATAGTATTTCCCATAAAAAAATTATATTGATCAATACACTTTTCAATAAGTTATAGCATTATAAAGTTAAAAATGTAAAAAATAAAATTGAGAATTTTCACACAATAATAGCATTTGGTAGCCATTTTCACCGTGAAGACAAAATAAAGTCCGAAATTTTTTTTTTACATAATAAAGTAGATTACATTAGCTTTAATTTAATATATATATAAAAGTGTCAGACTTTCCGGAACACTTTCAAAATTTAAGTTGAAAAAGTCAATTTTTTGTGAAAAAGTTGACATTTTGAATCCCCCCCTGTAGGCAGGTAAAAAATCAGATTTATAAAAAAAATATACCAAATGATAGGTAAAGACATCATGCATCTACAAAAAAAAGAATTATATTGATCCATACATCTTTCGAGAAGTTATAGCATTATAAAGTTAAAAATATAAAAAAGAATTTTTTTACAAAAATCGTATTTTTTTTATTAAGTTTAATGTCTGTTTTCACCATGAAGATAAAATAAAGTCCGAAATTTTTTTTTACCATTATAAAGTATATTACATTAGCTTTAATTTAAGATATATATAAAAGTGTCAGACCTTCCGGAACACTTTCAAAAGTTACGTTGAAAAAGTTCTACTTTCTATATGCATTTTTATGTTTTGAATCCCCCCTGTATTTAGGGAAATGGTCCGATTTAAAAAAACAGTATGTCGAATGAAAGATCTATATAAATACTACTTCTCATAAAAAAATTGTAATGATCCATACATTTTTCAAAAAGTTATAGCATAATAAAGTTAAAAATCGAAAATACAAAATCGAAAATTTTCACACAAAAATAGCATTCGGTAGCCATTTTCACCATGAAGATAAGATAAAGTCCGAAATTTTTTTTTTTCATGATAAAGCATATTACATTAGCTTTAATTTAAGATATATATAAAAGTGTCAGACCTTCCGGAACATTTTCAAAATTTAAGTTAAAAAAATTAATTTTTTGTGAAAAAGTTGTCATTTTAAATCCCCCCTGGTGGGCAGGTTAAGGGTTAAATTTATGAAAAAAATATACCAAATGAAAGGTAATGATATTATGCATCTATATAAAAAAAATTTATATTGATATGTTCATTTTTGAAAAAGTTATAGCACTTTTAAGTAAAAAAAATTGAAAAAATTTCGAAAATTAGCGATTTTTAAATTTGTAATTTTTTTGGAGGTTTCCCCCTTTTACGGGGAACGAGGGAATTTTTTTCAATTTTGAAGGGTAATGTCTTCGACTAGATACGATTTGTGATCTTTTGACGTATCATTGAAAGAAATCGGTTCGGTGAGAGCTGAGAAAAAGTGGTAACAAACAAAAAAAAAAAAAAAAAAAAACCACACATCTTAGTAAAACCAATACCTTCTCAGCTTCGCATCGAAGCTAAAATATTTACAACACACATTGATCATATTTTATGTTATACTTATTACTTTTTATTTTAAAATCACAATTAGAATACAATAAAATAATAATAATCTTATTAACATTTTTTTATTCTTACAGACGATAGACTCAGGGGATTCAATACTAATAACTAACTCGGATCAATGTCGTATGGAAAAGTTAGTGTTGAATTTCGCAGACATCGGATGGGAAGACTGGGTGATTTATCCGAAAGGATTTGAAACCAATTATTGTACTGGTGGCTGTTTGTTTCCATTAGGAAAAAACTCTAGACCTACTAATCACGCAACAGTTCAAAGCTTGGCTCGATCGTTTGGTAAACTTTGGGATATTCCCGAGCCTTCGTGCGTACCAGATACCTTAGCTCCACTTACTCTTCTTTATATGGACCATTCTAATCATGTAATGCTCAAAAGCTACCCTGACATGAAAGTGTTGACGTGTTCGTGCAAATGATAGCGTATAACTTACAATAGAGTTTGATAAAATGTTCATTGTAAATAGAGCAAATATCTGTGACGTTTAACAGCAAAATGCAACATCTGTATTTATAATGGTTGCATTATAGTTTTAATATTATTTATTCATGTATATATTCAATACTCTATTGCATCAGGATTAATTTATGGTTGTTAAGTTAGTCTTGAATGTATTATAGACAAAAATTTCGCTCACGTATAAGACTGTAAATCTAGTAGTAATTATTTCAAGTAATTATTTATTTATTTATTTATTATGTTTTAAAATACCGATGAGTGAGTGAAAAAAATCATGTTATTTGTATTTAATGTTATATTTTGATCAATAGTTTAATTTTTTATTAATTTGTATAATATTAATCAATATAAATCTTTGTAAATAAATATAAATAATATTAAAACCGTATTTAAATAAATATTAGTAACTATAATTAATATTTAAATTCATCAATATTCATCTTTATTTTATTTTATTTTAAGTTCATTAGAATAAATTTGTTGATAAAATTATGATAATCAAAACTTAATAAAACTCTTATAAATTAATTGATACATATTCATCAAGATCGAAAAAAATAACTACTTAGTGTTACTCAATTTTCAAATTTTTTTTTAATCCTCTTGTTTTGAAATCACGTGATAACAAAAAATGTTATTGGTCTCTAACTTGAAGGATAAGGAAAATGACAAACATTGTATTATTAAGGCTTAAAGTTAACTTTTTTATATTCATTTCTACAATATACCTTAAGACATTAAAATTTTAAATCCAAAATATAAAATGGTCCTCACAATATAGTGTATCTTACTTGGAAATAACATCTGTACAAAAATTAGAACAAATTAGGTAAGATAAATACGTGGTTGACATGACTCCAAAGTTTGTCTTTTTAGAAAAACAACTAATTAATGATAATTATTTATAAATTTATTTATAAATAATTATAAAATATTATATTTTATATTATATAAAATTTAAACATATTAATTAATTTATAAATAATAAGTTTTGAATAATTAAAAATTAAAAAATATATTTGAAAAAAACCCAACACAAGTGGGGTCGCGGCACAGTGGGGACGTGGCATAGTTGGGTCCAGTATAGATTTAATCTGACAATGATTAAAATCACTATTATTAGAAACGCTTCAAAATCGGTCCAGTGAAAGCTGAGAAAAAGTGGCAACAGACACAAAAAAAAAACATACATCATGATTAAAAAATACCTTCTCAGCTTCGTATCAAATCTAAAAAAAAGTAACTTAAAAAAGTATTTAAGTGTACCATCATGTTCTAACATCTTCAACAACTTTTGATCCATTAAATATTTTGCATTATTATTTTTTTATTAGAAACAAATAATAAAACATATGCTTTTAACATAGTACAAAAATGTAAAAACTATTAAAAAAAAAAATGTAGACCAAAATATTTTATGGATCAAAAATGATTAAAGATGTTACAACATGATGGGATACTTTATATTTCTTTACATAACAATATTTTCTTATTCTATTAGATATTAGTCTATACAATCTTAAGTTAATTATCCTTAAATGAAAATTTTAGTAGGGAAACTTTATTTTACAAATAATTGGAGCTGTCACATTATTTCACTTGCATTTTTAATTACACAACATGACAAGTAATCTGCCATAGTTGTTTATGTAAATTTTTTTTCATTATATTAAGTCATCTGGTGCTGGTTTTGAAAATGTTACTAGTTTTTCTGTATCATCAATATTTTAGCCACAATTTGAAAAAAAAAATATGTAACGAGTCAAATAAATTATATTGACTGAATTTGTTTCATCTTATTTTATTTTTTTAATTTGTTTATAATGATAATATAAACTAAATGTGATGCAAAAAACAATAATTTAGTATTTGCGAAATTTTTATTAATATAATTAATAGTAATAATGTAAACTTGAATTAATAGAAAAATTTATTAAAATTAAAAAAAAATTGAATTGACATAAAAATATACTTCAATTTGTGAAACAGATTTACTTATTTTAAATATAACTATCATAAAAATGATTTGTAACAAAAAAAGACAACAATTTTCATTTTATTGAAAATAAGTCATGTTATTAAGATCTCTTAATAGTAGTATATTTTGATAAACATTTTTGATTGTTTGGTACCTTTAGGTAACATCATATTTTCCTGTATTGTTTTCTAAACCAGTGTTTGGTATAGAAGACTAGAGAAGTTTCAAGGACTAGCCTTGAAGTCATCTGATTATTACTAAGTGCCTTCAGAGCTACTTGACTATTACTTAGGATAATTATGTTCCTTTTCTTAAATACTAGCAAGTTCTGGGTCCTTACTAGTATTGCCATTACCTCTGCTTGGAACATATAAGTTATTGTACTCATTCACATGCTGATATTTATGCGAAGTTTTAATTCCCAAAATCTTTTCTGGAGCTCTTTGTGTAAATTACAAACCTTCCTTCTTAGTGGATTGTGAGTTTAATATTTGACTTATAACTTTTTCGCTAATAACCTTTTTTCTGTAAAACAATTACATGTATAAACTCTTTTTTATAAACTTTTATGTAAGTATCAAAAACTACTCTCTTATTGATATTTATTAACATATCTATTACATTATTTTTTGCACTTTTTCTCAGCTCTCACTGGACCGATTTCAATGAACAATATGTCAAAAGATCAAAAATCGTATCTAATTGAAGACATTACCCTTAAAAATTGAAAAACTTTCCCTTGTTCCCTGTAAATATGGGAAATCTCCAAATAAATTTTGTCATTTTTTTCACTTTTAATTTCGATGCAATACTGAGAAAATATTCATTTTTTTTTTTTTGTGCCTATGAACGATTTTTTTTAAACGTACGTCAAAAGATCAGAAATCGTATCTAGTCGATGACATTACTTTTAAAAATAAAAAAAATTAAATTTGCCCTATTTTTTATGTACAAATAATTGCTATTTTGTTGTGTAATTATATGCAAAAAAACATGTTATTTTAAAATTGCAAGTTGAGCTTAAAGTTATGGTAATAAATTCATTTTTTTTTTTTTATTATAGACTTTTACAAAAAAAAAGTAGGTTATAAATGATTACTTTTAACATATTGAAAATCAAAATCAATAATAATTTGAAATCAATTAATTATAAAAATTATATATTATATCTTTAAATCTAATAATTACTAATCTGGATATAATTAAAGAAATAGAAGTGGATGTTGCATTTGTAATTATCCGCCAATTTCTTAGAATTAAATACTATCTACAGATTTTCATCAAAGCGTTTCTTATGATAGTGATTTTAATCACCGTCAGATTAAACTTATACTGGACCTAACTATGCTGATCGTGAAAAAATTGAATTTCTAGAAAACAAACTGCGTTGAAAAACTCTATTAAAATTTGAATAGTTATATTGAAATTTGATAAAAGTTATTAAAATTGCAAATATTAAAGCAAAAAATAGCGACTATTGCAACATGTGTGATTTTTCACAATTTGTTTATTTTCAAACTCAATCTGTACAAATAATACAGGCCTATATTTTTATAGAATATTCTTTCAAAAACAATACAAATTTTGCTTCGTATGTATTTATATAAATACTCACGACAATTTTCTAGCAAAAAATTATTCTGTGCGTAGTAAAATTTATACATTTTATACATATTTCAATACAACTTAAAAACCTTTATAAAATAACTAAAAGCTAGGTAATTAAGATGAAATCAATATTGAGTGCAATCGTTATTCTTACTGTTTACTGCCAACATTCATACACTCTATCAAACTTATCCAATGAAAGCCTATTGGAGAATGCAAAACTAGAGCAATTACAAATGGCAATACAAATCAGGGCGTATAAATATTATTACTTATTAGCAAGTTACTTTTATAATAGCCTAATGGTAATCCCTGGTTGGTACATAGTAAAAAAAATGAAAGAAACCTTGACATGTATCAATACTTTTATGCAAAATTGTCAAATAGATGATCCTCTAATAAAAGAAGAATTAGAGTTTTTTACGTATGGTCAATTGAAAACAAATATTAGTGAAATATATAATCATTTTAGATATTTGAAGCTTAAAATTAAAAATTATTTTGTTTACAATAAATTTGAGTTTGCATATGACAATGAAGAAGAAACTAAAATAATTGTGAAAAATAACAATTTAGAAAATATATTATACAATGAGTTTTTAGAAAAAAAAGAACTAGAAGATAGAATAGAAAATCATTCATTTTTCAATAGCGTAAAAAGTATTGAACTTCAAAAATTGTTTATTACTACTCCAATAATGACACCAGAGGACTTTCATACTGCTGCGAATATTATCGCAAAAGACATAACTGAAGAATTCGAGTGTGTAAATGAACAGCCTTAAACAAAATAATTTGAAATCATATAACTATTAAGAATTTTTATCTTAATAAATAAGTTGGCCCCTTACAAGAAACCGACTTCTTGTCACATAATTACATTTTGTACTCGTCAGATAAGTGAAATGTCTTAAATTTGTTTGTCTTTATTTCTAAAATGAAAAACCTATGTTAATTTTGTTAATAAAATATATATAATTTTTCGTTAATTGATTAATGTTTTTTTACACCTTTTTCGAATTCTTCGTACATTTATATCTAAGCGTAGTTTATTGCCTATAAATAATGAATAACCAAAAAAAAAAAAAAAAAACTTTCATGGGATAAATAATATAATGGTTAAGTTCAAAACTATTTGGTCGAAAAGTGACTTAAATTTTTTCACTAATGTAGACATACTGATTACAATTTGTTTATTTTGTTAAATTTTTTTTATTATACCAAGGAGTATTTTCAGCGTATGTAGCGCGGGTGGGTACAGCGCGTATTGGTATATGTGTACATTACTTGCGCTATCATCGTACTTATATTACTTATATTATATTAGCTCTCTTCTAAAATATCGACACTGGTAGTTTACTTACCATGATACACGATGAATATGAAACCTAATCCGAGTCATAATCGATATACCCTACACCAGGCATGACCAACCTTTTTAAGTTTGCGGGCCATTTGTCATTTCAGCAAAACTTAGACGGGCCGCATATCTATGAAAATTCACATTTTGAAAAATTTTTAATAATCTAATTTAAATCTACCCATATTATAAACATTATTAAATGTGTTATCTATCTAAAATCTATCTTTATTGTAAACATTATCAAAAACCTACTTAGATTGTAAACATTACCAAATATGGTCATAAACGAGCGGGATTAAAGGTGATAGAAAACATTGACACTATAAATAAATATAAACACAAACAATTGCCTACTATTAATTGATGCGTCCTTTGCACACTTGAGTCAGTTAGTTTCCTGCTTATGATGTTAAAGCGACTATATTCCAGTGAAAGTGATATTTAAGTGCATTGAATTATTGGTAATAAAATTTTTTTCATTATAAATAAAAATTGATCATTATTAACGAATATTTATTATTTAAAAATAATTTTTTTTAGCTCTGTGATAAATACCCTAATAAAAATGTCTGAAACAAAAAAAAAAATACGTAAAATTTCCGAAGAAAATCGTCATTTTCAGGACATTTGGATGTATAAATACTTTTTCATTCAATTCAACGAGAAACCAACTTGTCTTATTTGTCGTGAATCTGTGGCTGTTTATAAGGAATTTAATATTCAGAGGCATTATGAAACCAAACACAAATCAAAATATGAAAGTATTAAAGATAAGGCTCGCGAATCTAAATTGGAGTTATTAAAAAAAAAATTCGCGGACGAGACAAGCGCTGTCAAAAGTATGTTTTCGCGACAAGTAAAAGGAAAGGACGATATCGTTACAGCAAGTTATAAGATTGCAAATCTTATTGCGAAAGATCAACAAGCGCTTAATAGTGGCGAGTTTATTAAAAAGTGCATCATCGCAGCTATTGAAGAAATCGCTCCTGAGAAATGCTCTGCATTCAAAGAAATAAGTCTATCTCGGCCCACCATTACTCGTCGCATAGAAGACATTGGTAAAAATTTACAAGATCAGTTGCAAACAAAAGCAGAACAGTTTTCTTTTTTTTCCTTGGCTTTGGACGAAAGCACGGACAATCGTGATACAGCGCAATTACTCATTTTTGTGCGGGGAATAGATCGAGAATTTACAATAACTGAAGAGCTTGCATCTTTACAGAGCATGAAAGACCGCACATCTGCAGATGACCTTTTTGAAGAAGTTTTGCAGTGCATAACAAAGTTGAATTTAAATTGGAAAAATCTTTGCGGACTAACAACAGATGGTGCACCAAGCATGATTGGTTCAAAAAATGGATTAGTCACAAAAATTTTGCATCAAATGGCCACTCAAAATTTAGAACAGCCATTGCCTGTTCATTGCATTATTCATCAGCAGGCGTTATGTTGCAAAGTACTCGAAATGGACCACGTCATGAATGTTGTTAGAGACATTGTGAACTTTATTCGTTCCCGTGGCTTGAATCATCGGCAATTCCAAGCATTTTTGGAAGAAGTCGGTAGTGAATTTTCCGATGTTCTTTACCACAACCAGATACGTTGGTTAAGCCGAGCCCAAGTATTATCACGCTTTTTTAATCTTCTTGCTGAGATAGAGATTTTTATGACGGAGAAAGGAAAAATATTCGTTCAACTTTCTGATTCATTGTGGCTTTGGGACTTAGCCTTTTTGACCGACATATCTAGTCACTGCAATGATTTAAATTTAAAACTACAGACACAGGGCAAATTCATATTTGAACTCTTAAATGACGTGTCCGCTTTTGAGCTGAAACTAAATCTATTTAGTAGACAAATTGAAAATAAAAATTTTATACACTTTAATTGCTGTAAAAAAATACAAGAAAAGAATTTTTTAAATTTTTCAACAGTAAAATTTGTAGACTTGTTGGAAAAATTAAAAACGGATTTTCATACACGGTTTAAAAAACTTAAAGAACAAAGTATGTTGTTTCGATTGATTGAAAATCCTTTTCAGATGGATGAAGCTGTAGTTCAGGAAAATTTTCAAATGGAAATAATAGAACTGAAAACTAATAATTTACAGAAGGACTTATACGAAGAAAATCGAAAGAATTTACCAAACTTTTACAAAAATCTTGACGACGAAAATTTTCCTGAATTAAAAAAACTGGCTCAACGTGTTTTTTCAATGTTTGGATCGACATATCTGTGTGAACAAACATTTTCAAGGATGAAATGTATCAAAAGCAAAGAAAGATCTCGCCTTACAGATGATCATCTTCATTACTTACTAAGGGCTGCCACTACAAAATTTGAACCTGACATCAAGAAGTTGGCGCTACAAAAACAACCTCAAGTTTCACACTGATTTTAACTTTGTATTTGAATTTTTTTCTGACATATTTGAAATAAAGCATTTATTAAATTTTTCTACTGTTTTATTCAAATTCTAAACTAAACTATGGGCCGCATAGAACAGTGTCGCGGGCCGCACGTTGGTCATGCCTGCCCTAAAACAATGATATTTATATAATGCCTCTCAGAATTATGGGCATACTAGTTGGTGGCTAGGGGTTTTAGCTCCATTAAGCTTAAATGTAGTCCTCTTAAAGTCATGGTTTTTAGACTTCGGTTATTTGACATGAGAGTCATGTCCGACGATCGCCAACGGGTCGACGATTATTAATACAGTCGTCATCATCGTTTACACGTGTTGTTATTGTACTTCATAAAATAAAGATTTAACAAAGTTGATCAACTAAAACAATGTTAAAGTTATTTTCTATGTTCTAGATTAAACGATTAGTTTAAATGCTTTTTAATTTAGTAATATTAAATTAAACGTTGTCTCAGCCACGACAACTTAATAGTCCATTATAATTATTTTGCATTACATTTAAAATATACTTGAGATACCTTGAAAAACCTAAACTAAAAAAGTAGGCATTATCTTACTAAAAATTTATCTCAAATAACATGACAAAATTGATTTTGAAAATATTAAAAAGCAGTTGGGGTATTAAATATAATGTCATTTGTTAAAGTTTGAACCGATATAATTGCAATAAAGAAAGCAAATAAACAAGGTAGAGAAATTAAAGCTATTAAAAAGAATTGCGCACAATATTTTCACGCGTAATAATTTATAAATGAATTAATAACGCTATCTTTTCAATATACTTTTGAATGAGAGTGATAAGTAATAATTGCCTTATCTAATTTCTTATCATGGTATTAATGCCAAGTTTGTAATGTATACATACTACCATCATATGTATACACAATAATCATGAAAAGATAGCGTTTTCTTCTGTCCTTTTCTCAATACGTATTTCAATGTTTAATACCGTAAAATAGTACATGAAAATTCAAATTTTCACAAACTTCAAAACGCTACAGAATATTTACTACTCAATATTAATAAGATATTTTTTTACTAAAATTTTTCTTAAATTCTACTCTACAAAATAGCTATCTTAGATTTTTTTTTTACATTTTATTTAAAATTAAAAAATAAATAATATTTATAATAAAATGTAAAAAAATTAATTATTGAGATATAGCTATGGACCTAACGTATAACTATTATTTAAAAAAAAAATCAGCTAAAAATATTAACTGGATCAAAAGTTATTTAAGTTGTCAGTGAGTGGTGGGCCACCCTGTATGTTAAAAACAAAGGACCTACTATCAGAATTTTTTTTTGAGAGAGGGACTTTAATTATATTCAAGAAAAAGTATCTAATATAATTTCGATGAGCAAAAAAATTCATAAACGACTATGAATAAATTGAATTAAATAATTTTTTTATTTAATAATATGAACTTTTCCTCAAAAAATAATATCTTTTAGAATTTATAATATAGTCGTTGATAATAAAATACATAATTGTAAATTACTGGTTAATATATTTGAATAATTTAAATTAATAACGTACTATTTATGTGCCAAAAAAATGATTTGGAGTAATTAATCATTTTTTGAAATTCGAAGAAATTAAAAAAAAAAATGTAAAACCCTTAAATAGCTTATACTTAAAAAATAAATAATATTTTTAATAAAATGTAAAAAAATTAATTATTGAGATATAGCTATGGACCTAACGTATAACTATTATTTAAAAAAAAAATCAGCTAAATATATTAACTGGAACAAAAGTTATTTATAAGTTGTCAGTGAGTGGTGGGCCACCCTGTATATTGATATAGATTTTTTGTCTATTATCATAAAAACATAGTGATCTTTTAACGCTAGCCTTGCACTCAATTTTTCATAAAATATTAAGTTTTATAAACATTTTTTTTTTAGTTTTTGTTAGTTACATATGTATTTTCATTTATCTATTCTAAAATTAAGTTTAGGTCCATCCCTTATATCTTATATAGGCGAAAACTTTATTTTTTTTAATGGAAATTTTTATATATTAAAATAGTTTATAAAAAAGAAATTTTTTGAAATTAGAAAATGACTGGTCGGAAACAACTTTTGGATCAGTAATTCAGAAAATATTCATAATTTTGCATCTTGGCAGGAGGAGTACGACCGAGAAGTGACTAGTGATAAAAATAACAGCACTCACTCCTTACCACTAGTAATTACTTTAAATTGTTAATTATTTCTGAAATACTCATTAAAAAGTAGTAATCAACTAGCCATTTTCTTAGTTACATAATTTCTATTTTATAAGCTAGTTAATTATGTAAGTTTTTATTTATAAAATAAAGTTCATACCCCTGTAAGATATAAGAGATGAACCTGAAAACTAATTTATAACAGATAAATGAAAATACACATGTAAGTAATAAAAACCTAAAAAAATTTTTATTAAACTTAAAATTTTAAGAGAAATTGAGCGACTAGAGTTAAAAGAATCACTCTGTATAACAATTTTTTGAAATTGTATTGGGGCCCATTTTTTGTAAAAATAATGTATAATATTGAAATATAAAAAACGCGTCCAATAACATACATTAATTTACTGATAAAATTTGCTTGAAAGATAAACATTACAGGCTATTTTCTTTAATTTATGAAAAATATACGAGTATGTGGCTAGATTAATGACACATAAAAAGAGATCCTACACACGGGTTTGATAACTAAAATTAGACAGACATTCATTTGTTGTTTTTTTGGTGAAGTTCTGTAATTCAATATAAATATGTTTATCTATCATATTCGTCAATGATTTTATTCACGTCTGTCACAGATAAAATATCAGCTATAACATACCTATTTATATTTGTAATAAGCACGGACTAAGATAAAATGTACTGGTCACAACGACATTGGCGAAAACAGAGAGTGTTATCCGGTTTTGTTATAGAAATTCAGTAGAAACGGGATATTTGGCTAAAAATGTTTATCACTAGAGCTCACTAGTGATAAACATTTTTTCAGGATATAAAATCTTTAAAACGGAGTGGAGAATCTTAAAAATACATGTAAAATAGAAGATGATGGCGTAGTTAGTTAAAAAACTTCCCCTTCTACAAATAATATATAACAAAACCGCATGGTTGGTAAGGTCATCTGTCCAATCCCTTTATCTTTTTTCATGATTTTAAGTATGGTTTAATTTATTGGCAACAATGGTGAATGTTACAGCGTTCAAAAATAGAATTATTTTATTGACCTATTATATTTGCAACCACGAGTTTAAATAACTTTAAAATCTCTCATTTATTTCACAATTTATAATTTTGAAATTTAGAAAACACGTAATTAAAATTATTGAAACCCAAACATCAACCATTTTAGCTTCACTGTGAAGCTGAGAAGGTATTGATCTTACTATGATGTGCTTTTTTTGTGTGTGTGTGTGTGTCTGTTACCACTTTTTCTCAGCTCTCTCCGAACCGATTTCTTTCAACGATATGCCAAGGATCATAAACCGTATTTAGTCGAAGATATTACCCTCAAAAATTGAAAAAATTTCACTCGTTCCCCGTAAATGAGGGAAACCTCCAAAAAAATAACAAATTTAAAAATCGCTAATTTTTTCAATTTTTTTTTCTTAAAACTGCCATAACTTTTTCAAAAATGAACAAACCAATATAATTTTTTTTTTTATAGACGTATGCTGTCTTTACCTATCATTTGATATATTTTTTTATAAATTTAACCCTTTACTTGCCCACAGGGGAAGATTTAAAATGACAACTTTTTCACAAAAAATTTAATTTTTCTACATAACCTTTGAAAGTGTTCCGGAATTACTGACACTTATATATATATCTTAAATTAAAGCTAATGTACTTTATTATGGAAAAATAAAATTTCGGACTTTATTTTGTCTTCATTGTGAAAACACACATTAAAATTAATAAAAAAATTACGATTTTTGTAAAGAAATTTTTTTTATATTTTGAACTTTAAAATGTTATAACTTTTTGAAAAATGTATGGATCAATATCATTTTTTTTTGATAGATGCTTGATGTCTTTACCTATCATTTGTTATATATTTTTTATAAATCTAACCCTTTATCTGCCCTCAGGTTGGTATTTAAAATGACAACTTTTTCACAAAAAATTTAATTATTCAACTTAACTTTTGTAAGTGTTCGGGAAATACTGACACTATTATATATATCTTAAAATTATGTTTATGTAATATATTTTAATATGAAAAAAATTTTTCGAACTTTATTAGTGTCAAAACTTAGAGTAATAGAAAAATTCTAAATGCAGATTTGGAAACAACGTGAAAAGTTGATTTTGAAAAATATATATAATAAAAATTGATCATTTTTATCTAATACTATTTAATATTAAAACTATATTAAAAATATTATTAATTTAAAACTAAATAATATTAAAAATATTCAAATAAAAAATCCAAGGGCCAAATCGGGCATACATATTTTGGAAACAATGTTACCATTATCAATGTTAAACACATACTTTCATGAACACTTTCAAAATTTAAGTTGAAAAAGTTATTTTTTTTGTAAAAAAGTTGTCATATTGAATCCATGTGGACAGGTTCAGGGTCAGATTTATAAAAAAATATGCCAAATGATAGATAAAGACATTATGCATCTATATTTTTTCAATGATACGTCAAAAGATCACAAATCATATCTAGTCGAATACATTAGCCTCATAAATTTAAAAAATTTCCCTCATTTCTTGTAAATGGAAGAAACCTCCAAAAAAATTACTAATTTAAAAATTGCTAATTTTCAAAATTTTTTTTTTTTTAAACTGTCAACTTTTCCAAAAATGACTAAATCAATATAATTTTTTCTTAATAGATGCTTGATATCTTTACTTTTCATTTTTTATAAATATTTTTTTTATAAATCTAACCCTTTAAATCCTGTTTGTGGGTAGACAGGGGGGATTTAAAATGACAACTTTTTCACAAAAAATTTACTTTTTGTACTTAACTTTTGAAAGTGTTCCGCAAAGTCTGATACTTTTATATATATTTTAAATTAAAGCTAATGTAATATACTTTATTATAGAGAAAAAAATGTCGGACTTTATTTTGTCTTCACGGTGAATACAGACATCATAGTTAATAAAAAGGTACGATTTTTGTAAAAAAATTCTTTTTTATATTTTTAACTTTATAATGCTATAACTTCTTGAAAAATCTATGCATCAATATAATTTTTTTTTATAGATTAATGATGTCTTTACCTATAATTTGGATATAAATAAGGAAATAGGAGATCATACAAGTTTGCATCGAAGCTTTTTTTATGATAGTGATTTAAATCACTATTTAGTATATATTTAGTACTATATAGTATTATTATACTTGACCCAAATATGCCACATCCCTACTGTGCCGTGACCCCACTGTGTTGGTTTTTTTTTATTAGATTTTGGTTTTAGAAGTGAAACTTCTTTACTGAGGGTTCGAAAAAAAATATTATCGAGCATCACGGTCGGCTATGGTTGATTATAAAGTATATTTTATATTATAATTTAGGACTGTATTTTCAAACTATAATTTTAAAGAACCACAATAGATGCAATTTTCATGCGATATTTTCATAACGAAAGAATTTTTACTTCATCTGAGCGTACTCATAATACGCACTGTTTTTTTTTAATAATTCCATTGATTTGTATTTTGGTAGCGGTTTCGGTTTAGGAACCAGTTTTTTCGGTTCGATTCTAGACCCTGCTACATAAAATGTCCTAACATATTCTGAAATAACTTATGAACCAGCAAATATTTTGCGTTACTTTTTTTTTAAACAATTTTTATAGTTTTGAATGAGTACATTAAAAACATGTTTATTTTATTCTTTGTCTATAATAAGAAAAAAAATTGAATAATACCTGATTAATCGATAGTTTTAAAGGTTTGTATAATAATTAAATTGAATATTTTATTATTAATTGCCCCGTTCAAATTTGAGTTATACAATTAGTATTTTTTTGGAAACGCTGCAGGATGCTATTAATAAATTATTACATAAGTTGTTAGTCTGATTGGCATTGATTAATCAATTATTTTTTCAAATATTTAAGTAATTGTAATAACATAATGATTAATTTTTTTATAAATTAGAATGAGTATTCATATTTTATGCGGATTATTATTTTTTTTTAAAAAATTAATAATTGTTTTAGTAGCAGGGAAATTGAGGTGTGTGTTTCCTATTCTTACCCACTTCATTGGTTTTACTATTTTTAACATTATTCAAACCCTCTGAATATTTTTTGAAAATACACCACTGTATAATGTATTTGTCATTTAGCGCATAAATTCGATTTTTATTGACTGATACAATTTAAATTTATTCATACAATATTTCTACTATACTATAGTTAACTTTATTCTTTATTTGGATTCATATTAAAAAATGAATGTTATAATGGTGATACAACTTTGAACGCCATTCAAGTTACTAGTTGGGGAGAGTAAAGAGTGCGTGCAGAAGTGGGATAACTGGTGAATGTCTACAAGTCTTAGAACTGTTTAAACAGCAGTATGCACTTCAGTCGGACGTCAGTGACCGATGCTTCAATCGCGATTCCTATCGTTCGTCTACGTACAACGACAAAATTCTGAACATTTTTTTTTGTGCTTGTGAAGAGTGCAGATCATGTCTGTACCAAGGACTTTGTGTCCAATTCTCAGTCGATGGAAAATAGTAAGTTCTCAATCATTTTTAGTATAAAATAATACATTTCTTGAAGAACTTCGATTAAAGTATGAATACTTCACAGTATGAACTGGATGGGGGGACACTATAGCATCCCTTGTCCCAATATAAACAGAGTGATTCTTCTAACTCTAGTCATTCGATTTCTCTTGAAATAATAATAAAAAAAATTATTTTGGATATTTCTTAGTTTTAAATATTTTTCTATTTATCAGTCATTCATTACTTTTTTAATTCATCCCTTATTCCTTGTAAGAGTGTCAACATTATTTTTTTCAATGGCAACATACATATTTATTGAACATAGAAAAATATCATCTAATTAAGAAAATGACTATTCGATAATTACTTTTGGACTAGTACTTTGTAAGTTAATAAAATTTTTATACTTAGACGGAAAGAAGGATGCGACAGAGAAATGTCTATTTATAAATATTGTCATACCTGCATCATCTCGCCTACAGTCTATATTTTAAAATTGAATTTACTTTTAAAATTCTGGTCAAAAAGTTATTATGATTTTCTTAATTTGATCATTTTTTATTTTATAGGCTAAAAAATACTAAAAATAATTTTCTTAACATATTTGTTATTAGAAATTTTATTATTATAAAAAAAATCAATTGCCTAGCGTTAAAAGAGCCACCTTGTATTTGCTCCTCTTCGAATTAATTTGCAGTAATTAATCTACTTAAAATTATTGTGAATATTTAAAAAGAAAGTTGTTATGCTGTAATAGATCAATATACAAGATAGTGGATCTTATATTGTAAACTAACTATAATCGTTATAAATATTTTTTTATTTACCCCTAAAATTATTTAACATCTCGTGTTTTTTTTGACAGTCCTCACCTGTACTTACACATATTAAACAATGTTCTATCTCATGATGTACTTTACTTGTTTTTTAATCAATATTAAATCAAATCTAACTGTACAATAATTGGTAAATTATTTACAGTCTGTAGCCTCCAGTTTGGTAGAGAGTAGCATTAATTAGTAAGCGATAGTTTTTTTACTATTTGTACTTACTTATATCGAGTAAATATAGTTTATGCATTAATAGTTTCACAAAACTGGTTTTAACCTTGTGGTGTCTGAAGCACATTAATGTTTAACAGAATAACCAGATTTTATTTCTTGAAGCCCGCTGGGTTAACTGTCCAAACATTGTGATAAAAAAAGTGAAAAATGAAAGTAAATTAGGGTTTGGTGCAATATGAAAATAATTACATTTTTTAAATGATTTTCAACGGTTATTTCAGTTATTTGCTAAGTTGGAAATTATTTTATGTTCTAAGATAGTATTTAAAGTAATATATAAGTGATAATATTGACTAATTAAGTCTAAATAATAAAAGAAACTTTTATGATATTTAAAAAAAAAGTCAAGGACCCACTAATAACCTATTAAATTATGGTCAAATAAGTTTTATTTTATTTTTATTTATTTAAGTAATTTAGTAGTTTATTTTAAATTTGGCCGATCCCAAATAGTTGGGATTAAGAAAAAGAAAGAAGAAGAGTAATTTATTTTAAATATATATTATATAATACATTTCTGTAAGATATTATGAATGAAATTATAAATTATAAAATGTCAAATTTCATTTCTTTTTTAAAAAATCGGACAACCTGAGCTTAAAAATACTTTAGTATCAATGAGTATACATTTATACATTTATCACAATAGATAAGATTATGAGTCTGAGTAACGGGTTGGCCTTGCTTTAGGATTATACAACTTTTAAAGATTACCAATCATCTGAGTCACAATGCATGTTAGGGATTTTTAAAATATCAGATGTTATGATGTATGAAACATATTATATATAAGAGATATATTTACTTTAATTTGTCTGTTTTTAACAACCCTTTTTCATTGTGTCTATTCAAGAATTAGATATAAATAGAATCTATATAATAACAGCAGAGGATTTTATTTTTTACAAGATAAAAATTTATTTTCTAATAAATAGCTGTTAGTAAAAATTAAAGAAATAATTGCAGTCTTTTCGTTCTTTACACATCTTTAATCGACCATGATATTATTGTTATATGACAGTTACTTTCTGTTTGCGTAATTTTTTTACGATAGTTTTGTACTTCAAATATGACTACAATAAAGTAAATGCAATTATAGCATTCCAAATATATATCATAAAAATTATTTTTATATTACAAATTTTAATTAATTTTATCAATGACACTTTCAAATTTCGGGTGATATTTATATTGTAAATGGAATACTTATGCTATATATGTTTTTTTAATTTTCTCATGTAAATTTTAAAGTTGGTACTTTTGAAAGATATTAGTGAATTTTTTATATAAATTTAATCAAATTTTGCTTTTTAAATATAAACAAAAATGAAAAGATTTCATTTTAAAAGTTATTTATTTTATTTTATTTTAGAAAAAAAAAAAGAAATTTATAATTATATAATTGTGTAAAATACTTTCATGCAATTTTAAATTTATTTTGTGTAGTGCTATTTATTGTATTTTAGCACTACATATTGGAATTTACAAAATGTCTTTCAATTCGTTTATTTTACTTTTCTTTCTAATCTTAACTTATAAAAATTGTAATTCAGTTTCAATATTATAATTTCAGTATTAGTAAAACACTTTCTTTGAATAATTTGCTGTATGCGTCAGACCATGTAAAACTACTTGTTGATAGAATTTATTATTATTATTATTATTATAATTGTTATATAACAACAACAGAAGTATAACACACATGTACATCCTGTGTTTAGTAAATTCCGTAATCTTAGTGTACTATTGTTTTTAATAGTTGACGTGATTTTTTGAACAAGCAACAATAGTACAAAATACTCAAAACGCGTGTCGTCAATTAACAATCTACGGTACAGTAAATTCTGTCACAATAATACTCCTAGAACTTATGTTAAACTATTGACAATAATAAGCCAAATAAAATCGAATGAAAATATATATTCATCTTAAATGAAATAAAAAAAATTACCAACAGAATGTACGGATATATGAATGCAATTTCATTATTTCATATTTTGAAATTGTTTGACAATGTTTTGATTACTTTTTCACGAAAACTGAAAAAATCGTTTTTATGTTAAAAATTAATGAAATGTAAATTCATTATTGGAAATTCTCACAATTTCACTATTAATGTATAATAATGATGGCTGAGAAACACTTTTAAAAATATGCAAATTAAAATATATTAAACAATTATACGCCTGTGTGACCGAATTAAAATTAAAACGGACTAATGTTAACGTGTTTATTATTTCAAAATACACATATGATTTCTTTTAATCGATGACTGAGAGCACAGTGCCTTGGGAACATAATATTAATCACAAACATTACAGTATCTCACATACTCACACGCACATAATACTTTCACTCATTTCACTTTCTACAGAATATAATCGTAAACGTCCGTCGCGTCGTTCTTACACTGACACTGGTACTTTTAATATATTATTACATTCATTACACACCGATGGGTTTGATGAAACCGTAAAATATTATTTCCTCGGCGCTCATTCAACCGTCATACTAACATTGATATTATATCAATCATTATTACTTAATACCAGAGTTGGTTAATGAAAAAACGATGTAGTTTATTTGTTTATGCATTCATAGACCATAGTAATTGTGTTTTTGTTTTATAGCAATGACTGAATTTTTTTACGAGTTACGTAATAGTTTATTTTACAATCCTAAAATGACGATTATCCGGACTTTTAAGCGCATCTATAGTATTAAATAAAAAAATTTGTTTACAATGTGTAATACAGTATTTAAATAAACTGAAAAACTTTTTTAATGCAATATTATCTTATATGTCTGCAAAGATATAATATTCTAATCAATGTCTGGTAATGGTCTTATAAATAATAAAAAATATTTGTAATGTGGAAGTTTACTGACTTTTTGTATTTATTTTACTAAAACTCAACAATGTAAAATAATTTGTTTGGAATTTCAAATAAATATTGGTAAAAATGTAACTTTAAAGCCTACCAAAAAAGACTAAAATTTAAATAATATTTTATAATGAAGTAAATAATATAAATCAAAATGTCTCCATAAGAAATTCCATGACATCATAATTACTTAAAACAAAGATTAATGGTTTAAGTCACTTGTTTTAATATTGTGATATTTTGAACAGTACATGCTCGTACATATAGGGATAATATATTTAAAATTTTTTTTCGTTTGAGTTACTTCTACCCCTCGTTTTATAATAACTTTGGAAGTACGCGTGAAAGATATATTTAAGATTTTGTTGCTATCATAAAATATAAGCTATGTAAATTTATGAACAATATGCAAGTACATATGTTATAATGTAGAGTTCAATTATATTAAGATTTATATTCTAGAGTACATTTTTTGCATTTAAAATGAATAATAAAATTATTTATTGTTCCTACATGAATATTTAATGGATAACAATAGACAATGTACTTACAAATTTAAATAAGTACTATAAATTCTTTATGTAACAAAAATATGAGTTACTAACCAAAAATATGAAAAAAACAATGCAAATAAATATAAAGTACAAAAAAATAACATAGTTATTTTTAAAGGTAACGGTAGAGTTATTGAAGACAAAATTATTCAGAAACTGTCTGACACTTAATACTACTTTAATGTCATTAAAATCAATTGTTTCTGTATCAAATTTTGTCTCTTAAATCCCTTTTACTCAAGTGTCTTATATACATTATGATTTTTTTCAATAATTTATTTATTTTTCAAAAATAATTTTAAAAAGTCCTGTACAATACTATATAAAATAAGGGATAAATTACGTTAACATAAAATGCAGAAGAATTATCATATTGTAATCAATATTTAAATGTTTATTTTACGTGAACTTTATTTAGCACTGCAACTAATTTTATTTAATCAACCCAAATCTGAATTAGACTTAACAAGATATTATGTGATACATAAAAAATTAGAAAAAAAATACTTACTTATACGTTATAATGATAATTAATTTCGATGTCGACAATAACAAAAATACATTTAAAACTAATATCAAAATAGAAATTACATTAGATATTTTTTGAAATTGTATGAAATTAAAAAAAGGTCAATTTTTTTATAGTAAAAATCAAGTAATTGTCAAAAATTATTCAATTTATAAGTAAATTTTTTCATACAAAACCATGAAGTACTTTTGTTCGAGTTACGAATATAAATTTCACGTTTATAAAATAAATTTCAAAATGATTTTTAGTTCAATAATTAAAAAAGTCAGATGAGTATAGTATCTTTATAAAATACTAATCAATCTGTATTCACTCATGAAATCTGGTAATATACTTACAGAATTATTATTTTTATTAGTTAGTAAAGTCCTCCGCAAGATCGCGCTAGATCAATGGTATTTATTTAACAACCCTTTGAATTCATTTTTTTGTTAAAATAGAGTGAGCCACATTTTACATGTAAATAAAGTTAAGGACTATAAGCGTTAAAAAAACCGAAAATGTAACAATAACAACTTTTGGACCAATACTTTGGAATTTATTATCATTTGAAATGTGGACTAGTGGTGAGCGCGAATGCTGTTGTTTTTGTTAATCATTTCTTGGCCGCACTTCTTCCCCCGTTTAGGTATAAAAAAATAGAAACCAACCTAAATTTTCCTAGTAAGTCGTCTATCTATCCTGATACTAAATGACGATGGATTATATTATTTATTTATAATATTCTTGTTTTTACACTCAAAAATTTGTTTTCTGATTTCTAGTATCACACAAAAAAAAAACAATATGGAATAAACTTTTTTTTTTTAAATATTTAAAATATTTTGTAATAATCTAAAATATGTCAATTAAAAAAAAAAAATTGAACTGTGCAAGATAAAATTTCGTATCTAAAATATAGACAGACTAAAACGAATTTGCATTGAAATAAAATACCAATACGAACTTTCTTAACAAATATACATTTGCTTAAAGCTCTGAGACATAAATAAATATTATGTAAGAGTTATACATTATGAAATACTGAATCAATAATCATTTGATAATATAATTAATAGTTATAGTACATTATAAAATATTTTTGTAATAATAATTTTTTTTTGTTCCAATATTGTAAACGTAATACTATTCACGATAAAATATTATATTCTTTAATATTATATCACGTCAATTATGTAAATTTCGACGGATTTTTTCTAGTTGAAGACTTGAATCATTAAGGAGCTGTGTGCCTAAAAGTTCAAAAAATTAGTTAATCACACAAAAATAATTCTGAAAACCAGTCTAAAAATTTCATAAAACTAATATGTCCCTTAAATAATAAGAAAATTAAAAAAAAATATGTAAACATAAAACGTATGAAATGCAAATGCATTGAACTTTAAAAAATTGTGAATGACTGAAATAATCAACTTTATGATTATTATCATGTTATTGATTTCAAGTTTAAATTTATATTAACAGAAAATTTTAATGTAAATTTTAATTGTATTAGCATTATAGGAATAACTGATTTTGAATTTTTCATGATTTTCCTTTCAAAAAGATCTAAGTCTTGTTGTTTAAAACTTCCTAAATTTTATATTTGACTATACTAATTTTGTAATCGTGTAAAGCTTAAAATAAAACATTTTAAAATTTAAAAAACAAATAAAACAAATAGTAAAAAAACATCATTTATTAAATTTACTGGATTATTTGTTTTCTATAATATTCTTTATAAGATGTTAAAATATTCATTTTAGAAGAAGTTTCACTTATTTATTTCATGGTGAATTTTATTACACAATATGGTTAATCATTCTGTGGAATTAAAAATTAATTTTTACACTCATTGCAATTATGTATATATTAGAAAATGTTTATCAAAAACACGTTTTGTGTTTTTTCTTTCCTAAAAAGTTGATATTGTAACGGTGTTACTGATTACAAATTATTAATATATGAGTGTTTTACTTTCTCTCTTTTTGACCTTGACTCTAAAATTAGTGGTTAAACGCAATATCCTGAAAGATACATATTTTATTCATCTTAGATATTCTTAGACAAAGTACAATATAAAAAATGTTAGAAAATAAATTTTAAAATAATTATTATTAAACTTTTATCCATTAGTAGCATTCTTTTTCAAAATATTCACTTTATATTAAGATAACTTTTTTTATGTTTGTCAATTACATTAAAATGTTTAAACTACTAATCAATTTTATTAAATTATATTTTACCAAATTCATTACCATATTATTTAAATAACATTACCATTTAAGTAATTATCCACGTTTTTATTTTTACTATTACTATTACTATTGACATTTGTAGACTCGACAAGACATAGGTTAATTTTATACTTTCTTTATAATTTAATTATAAACCCGTTATTTTAAGTTTATTCATTTATGAATAAGTTATTCGCTAAACCTGGAATATATTCTTTATCCAAGTTTTCTATAATATATTACATATGACCTGTTAATAATTCACGCTTTTAAATAATTATTAATATTTTTGTAATCTTGATTGAAATTTAAAATTAATAATCACTTTATTTATTTATTTTAGATATCAATATTATTTTCATTCATTATTTTAATCAATGGACATCCACTTAAAGATCAAAAGCTAGAATCAGCTGTAGAAGGAATTCAAAAGTATTTAGAATCATCCGGATTTCCGAAAATGACTCGTGGCGAAGTTTTAGAATTTCTTAATGATTTTTCTCATAGCTCTCGTGTAAGTCGTTCTGATGCTTCAAAAGACAAAAAATCTACATCTGTCACCAGTCCTATACCAATAGTTTATATGAATAATCAAGTAAAAGAAACAAATACTGTTTCTATACCAGAAGGACAATCACCACTCTCTTACGGGTACCCGGCTAGTATGGATAAGACAATAGGTCGTACTCCTACGACCGAACCACCCATGATTTTTGTTACTGTACAAAGTAGAAAAACACCTGCAAAAAGTTCTAAGTCTTTAGAGTCGATACCTAGCTCTGTAACAGAAGGAGAACTTGCAGCAAAGAAAAACATAGGCCCATCGATAGATTTAAATGCTTATGCCACGTTTAAAAAAATCCCCGAAGGTAGAAGCGCAAAAATTGAAGATGTTGAGATGAAATCACTATTAGCATCGTATGGATTGTTGGACACGCCAAAAGTGCCAATGATAAAACCAATAGAAGTAGAAAGACGCAAAGATGATAACGATTTAAGTGACACAGAAACTATGGATGAAAAAGTTTTAAAGACCGTATTGTTAGAAACTGGAAATGGAAATGTAAATGTATCTGAAATAGGAAAATTATTTGATAGTGTCGAAAAATCAACCAGAAATCACGTATTCAATCCTTCAGATTCATCAATAAAAACACTGGATGTTAACAAGATAGCTAAGATCGTTCAAAACATTAAACTTCTTGCTGATGACAAGAATACTATTACTTTATCCCAAGAAGCAATTCAAAAAAAATTGCAAAACATTACAGAAGCTATAAAAACCATCGATGAGCCATCTAGTACTGAAAATTCGTCATTCACTGGCTACGAAGTTTTTTTCGACGACAATTCCAAAGAAATCGATTCGGATTTGCCAGCTGGTTCCACAGAGATTTCTGTGAAAAAAACAGAGCCCTTAATTAAGGCACAAAATATACCTGATCCTTTATCAATGGACGAACTCCAACAATTAGCTGAAAAAAATAAAATTGAATTTAAACGTCAAGAACCCGAAAATGCTACTGAAACGACTACAACAACAACAACATCAACAACAATACCGACGACGATAACTACAGAAATATTATTAGCTAACACCGACACAAGTACGTCGTCTGAAACACCTATAGACGTTACAACTTCTACAGTCACAGATTCATCATCAGAGGCAAGTTCTGTTGAAGTAACTTCTGATTCTAGTGAAAGGAATTCTTTGACTGCCGTGGCTACCGATGCCAACCCAAGTATTTCTCAACTAGCCGAGTCATTTGGAGGTGGCGAAACTGCTAGTGAACCCCCACCGGCTGTTAACCCTGTAACATCATCACCAAAGTCCGGAATTCCAAGAAACGGTTTATATTTTTATGTTGACTGGAATTCATTTTTAACCGTTAATGAAGGTTCACCTAATCAAGTTAACTTAAGGTTTGCTCCTAAAGCTGGTAATCCGGCTCATTTCCTAAAAGTTACAGTGCCTTAACTATTTTAGAAGAAAGTAAATTATTTTATTTATTTGTTTTGCTGAATCACATTACTATTAATCTTAAAGTTAATATATTTCTTTGAAAAACATACGTTTTCGAAAATGAAATTATTACATGAAAAAATTGTGCTTAGTTTATGTGAGGTAAAATTGCTTATATTAATTTAAAATAAAAAATATTATTTATTAAAATTGTCCACTTTTAAATAAGTTCAAACATATATCAGGTGGGACTGACTCTTACAACTTTTGATATAATTGATATATAAATATATATATATTTATAATAGACGGGTGTCTACCCAACCCAAACCCAACCCAACCCATGTGAAAATGCTTTATTATCATTATTGTTTAAAATAACAATAAAAAATAAGATTATACATAAATTATAAATGCATAAGCTATTAAAAAGATAAATCACAGTAAAATGTAAATTGTATCAAAAGTTGTTAGTTAAATCTGTTTTACTCTGTATAAAAAAAAAAAAAAAATTTACTAGTTTGTTTAAAGTAACATGTAAATATTGAATTTTGTAAAATTAAAAACAAAAAATACGCTTTCCAAGTTGTAGTTGCAATAAGAACTCTAGTCTATATTTCACATTTGCTTTGAATTTCTATCAAATGGAAGTGCAGAAAAATTATAACTAACTCATGAGTTTTTACCACATCACAATCATTGAGAAGCTTGATGTGTAATAAGTGTTAGTTAAGCCTCCATTCAAATATTACTTTAATTCAACCCTAGAATTAAAAATGCTCTGCACACGCTTATACATATTATAGAATCACTTTTTTCTAACGTACACATTCAAATTAATTACTTACAATTTTTAATGAGATTGAAAAATAGCCAAAATATTTCATACTATGGAATAATATTATCTTATTACTATATTGATTAAGAGAGACGGTGTGGCCGAATCGGTAAAGCGACAGACCTTGACGCGCACTGCCACAGGTTCAAAACTCGGTCATGGGCGGCTTTATTTGACGAGCAAGAAATCAGTCCAGTAAGTGGAGTCGCCATCCATCTTGCCATTGACGGATTAACCCATCCCAGAGTATCAATGGTTAAGAGAACCTCCCTTTTGGTTGAGGTCGCTATAGCCTTTAATGAGACTAAAAAGCTAAAAACTTAATTGTTTAACAATATGTAAAAATTACTAGCGTTTATTTTAAAAAATTACCGATTTATGATTATTTGATATAATATTATAAATTAGTTATTGGAAAATAAAAGATTCGTATTTTTTCATTATACCTCATTTTAATTTATGTATAAATTTATTTAAATATATCAAGCATTTAACAACCGCTGTATCTTAAATATTACATTAATCATTAGTTTTTAATATTTTAATTTATTTTGATTCATTTATTAAAAAGAATATTTGTGTATATTTCTTATTTGTCTATTATTGATATTTAATGTAAATAAAATATATAAGTAAAGAAAAAAAAATATATATATAGGAGTTTATTATTTTTTTACATATAAATAAATTTTACTTGACAAAAATAACTGTAAATTGTGTTACTAAGTTGTTGATAAATAAGTCAACTTAAATGAAATGAATGATTTTGTTAAAAAAAGAACGCGCATGATTTTTTTATACAGTTTTAATAATTACTTAAAAATTTCATGTATAACTATACAATATGCACAGTGGCTTTTTGATATGATCGTCGTGTGTAATGATCTAGGCGCCTAAGCAAAAAAAAAGTGCGATGTTTTATGATATTTTCAAGGATTATTATTTTTTCTTATTTGTCAGTTCAAATCAAAAAAGTTATAAATAATTAAAATGTTTCAAAATAATGCTTGCATGAGGTGCTAAAAGATCCAAGACCGGAATTGAATAAACAAAATATCAAAGTTTCTATTAAAAATAATAATAATATACTATGAATAAAATTAATAATTATTTAATGTAATACAATTAATTTAATGAAATATTATGTTTTTTAAAAAGTATTTGCTGTTAAATATTAGCGAAAAAACTCTAGCTGGTACTTAAAAGGGCTAAGTATTTAATAGTAGTCTTGTATTTGACATCCACTATAAAAATTGGAATTTCTATTAGTAAAAAGCAAAACTAAAAGTAATAAAAAAAGCTTTTACTAACTATTTGGGTGGCTTTTCAAATACATTCCTGACAATACATACCAGAAAAAGTATACAAAAAGAAAAGCGAATAAAAGATGAACAATTTTAAACCCTCAGTCACAATTGGAGTGCCATTAGTGTGATATTACTGTGATTGAATAAAACTATTCAGACATAAAATGTTACCAAAATGATGTGGTTTTATATTGAGGACATACTTTAGATACTCTCAAGAATTATTTTATCAAAATGATACCGTTATCACACTTAGGCTAAAATTAATTTAAGTTCATTTTTATTTATCTACACGGTGTTTACGGATAAAAAATAATAGAAACTAATTTTTATTTTTCAATAGTTTTATATTTGTTGTATTAACCATTTTAGCAAAAAAAATTATGATGAAGTTCAAAGCATAATTATTAATATGTCTCAATACATTATTTTATACGTGTATGTTTCACTATAAATATTAATTGACAAAATCTTTAATAAAATAATAGTAATCAATTTTTTTATTGATAAAAAAACATTAATAACAAATTATAACAAACAAATAAATATTTGATATTTATAATTAGGATTCACAAGTTAATTAAAATTTTTATATTACTAATCCTATTTCCTAAGAATAAAAATACGACTTCCGCCAAATTCTGAACGCTACTTATGATATTTATGTTTAAAATTCTCTCCAAAAAATTATTGCTTGCACTAGATAAGACATGAATACTTACTTAGCCCAGTATAATAAAATCGAATCCAGATACCTATTCATTCATTGAGACACGACACATTACTAACTTAGCTAGGTGAGTCACAAATAAAACAAATGTGTCAATATAATTTATTATTAGTGAATAAACTTAAATATTTTATTGATCAAAAAATATGTATAATAACTGTTTAGCTTGAAGTAATTGACATGAAAGTTTTTTTTCTGAAGAAGGTTGTACCGTTTATTTTTTTTTTTGAAATTAGGTTTTCCCATATTAAAATTACTCTTAGTTTTATCTATAGTGAAAGTTTCATACATAAATAAAGAATCTAGTTCAACAATAATAGTTGACCAATTAAAGTTTAAACTAGAAAAAATTTACAATAATTCCATTAAATCAGCCTATAATACACTATGGAAATTTAATAATTATAAATAATTATTATTTGACTTTTAATTAAATAACTATGAATATTAGTAAAAATGTGAAATTTTATTTGCAATGTATACATTTATGTAAAATATTTTACGACAAAATGGCATTTTTATTTAAGAGTATAAAAAAGTTGAATTTTACTGAACAAAGGTATTTTTATCGAGGGTTATCTTCTTATTCACACTTGTACGTTGATTTTAAGAAATAAAAAAAATCTAAATGAACGTTATTCATAACAAAGTTGCTTTCATGCTTCGTTTAACTTTATTCGTCATCTTTTCAAAAGTCAAACTGTCCCCTTTATACAATTTTTACAATATAACACGTGATTGCTTGACAAAATAGATTCATAATAAAAAAAAAATCTAACAATAACAAGTAGGAATTATATAACTACTGATTTTCTCTAAATACATACTAGATTAAATTTTTAACGAATTTCAAATGTTTCAAATTATATAACCTGATTGAACTTTTTTTTTTATAATTTTGAATAAATAACTAAATAAATATAAATAAGATGACGTTTCACAAATAACATTTTAATTTGAAAATAGTGTGATGAATTAAAAAAATATTCACATAATATAACTACAATATCCATTTAATAATTATGTACAAATTTGTGCAGAATTGTTTAACTTAAAATCTTATTTTTTTTAATAAGAATTTAGTTATTAAAACACACGTCAATGAAGGTGGTTTTAAACATGGCCATATTTTAAAATCAGTTGATGTCGAGATTAATAAAACACGTCTCTATTATGATTACGAACTTAATGGTACTTTTTCAAAATTTATAATTAATATGAAAATCTATAAAAATTAAATAAAATTTTTATTTTTATTGTTTTGTTTTGTTTTTCCAAACAGTTGTTCGGGTGATTTACATACAATTATATATTGGCGTCAAATTTTATTTGATAAAAATAATTCATAATTAAATTATTTTGATTGAAATTCATCTAACTTAAGAAAATTAAGATGATAATGTACTATTATACCTACCGAGAAAACAATATCAGACTCTGAATACTATATGAAAACAAAGAAATAAAAGGCTTATCAGGTCATGTAACTCATTGTTTGGGATCTCATCTCGATTTTTCGAAGTTTTTTCGACCCCTTGACGTGTCAACAACAAAAGTCATAAGTATACAAATCACAATGGCATATTTCTTTTCGTGATTTTTACATCCTCTCGCGTATTGTTATAATCATTTACTTCATCGTAGAAGAAGAGTTGGTCGACAAGAATTTACAGTGTGGTAGAAGAAGCACTGCTGTATTTGTGTGAGGTGTTATGAGATATTGTACATAGGACACCGTGACAACGATAGAAAGGATTGTTAAAAACAACGTTGAATAAAAAACCATTGAACTGTGAAAAAACTGTACATCCCGCAAATAAACAATCATCATCAAGAATAAAATGAAGGAATGAAAAAATGCCTTGCGTTTTTATTATTCTTGTTGTTTACCATGTTTATAAACATGGAAACCTGATCAGACGTAAAGAATAGTTTCTTTATTTTCAAACAATCCTATCTAATTGTACTTTAAATGAGGCAGGTAAAAACCAAAATAATTTCGATTTTATTTTTCTTATATCTACTAATATAGTTTATCTTTACCAATTTTTTTTTAATAAATGTTGAAAAAATGATTACAGAACTCAAAAATGTTATGAGTCTGCCTTTATAACCTTAATTGAATTTAAAATTTGACTTAATGAAATATTAAAATCAGACATTAATAAAAAAAAACCACTATAAGTTTATAAAATTCATATGATCAAATTTTTAGTTTAGTTAATGTTTTTAAAAGCTATTACATAATACGTTTGGTTTTTATAATTATTAATCTAATAAATACTTTAAAAAAATTCAATATAGGTCAATTAACTTATTAGACATGGAAAACATTTTGGTTATTAGTTCTGATCTAGAGTATTGAAAAGAAATATATATTATTTAAATATTACAAGGGTAATGAATGGTGATCTTAAAAAAGATACAGTACTGCTAAATATAACTTTGGAAATTTGAAATAGATATATGAAATAATAATATGTAATTACTGTTGCAGTCTATTAACATATTAACAAAGAAAAATTTTGTGTTCTCGAATTAAAATGTAGAAGTTTAATGACCACTTTTTATGTGTGGAATAATTTATGTTTAATCTTAAATTACTATAGTTTTTTAGTGTAATGTAAAAAATACTCATATTCAATTAAATTTAAAACTTGGAAGGTATGACTTTTATGGTTTTATAAGAATCATATTGCATACATTATATTGCATATAATATATAATTTAAGAAAGTATACATACTTTTTAAATATATGTAATCGAATATTTTTAAAGAAATAAATTTAAAGTTATTTTTATTGAAAATCTGAAAAAAACTAATATCGAATTCAACGTTTTACTTAATATTAATATAATTGCATTTAATTTATATGTTGTGAATCATGTTTAAGAAGATATTTATCTAATGAGGAACATTACATTATAGACATGCTCAATAATTTTCGTTAAAAATCTTACTTCACAACTTAATATTTAAATGAAATTTTTACCGAAACATATTTATATACTTGAAATGTATATATACTTACCCAATTAAAAAATTTCATTTTTTATCATACAGACCCTGTATTTTCCTATTAAGTTTGTAAAATATACGCATTATATATTTTCTAACTCATTAAGTTTCGTTTTTAAATCATTATAAATCAGAAATTTCTATGGAAACAATGTCTGTGGCATGAGAAAATTCGTCATTACATTACTTTTGATATACCTGCAGCATTTATTATACTTCAAAAGATCTTCAAATACACTTAAATCCAACCATTTTTGAATATTCCTAACGGAAACTATCAAAATAAAAGAACATACAAAATAACATATTTATGATCACACGACATGTCATTATACCGTCAAAAATCTGTCAACCAGGTGATAATCGGAGATGCCCTATAAACATGGAATATTATTTTATTTTTATATAAATGTATTATTTGTATTTTGCACACATGTACACTTTGTTAAAGAACCTTTACATATGTAAAGCACGCGTAGTACATATGAGCCCAGGTTAAGATGTGTTTATATAGTTTGTATTTGAAAATTCACAAAGATAACAATAACATGACATCTTTAGCACCATACTGTAACTGTTATCGTAATACCTCTGTCCCTTTATTGATAGATATATCTTTTGAACGTCTACAAACATTATCAAACTTATTCAATTGGTACAACTATTATTACATAAATATAATTTGTTATACATTTATTTAAATATGACTAATTTTATTTTGTATTTTTAAAGAGTGCAATAATTTTATTAATAAAATGGTCATAATGTTAATAAAGTAATGAAAGTTCGCGAACACGGTTTATTATCATCTCACGACTTAACTTTTCCTGAATATGTTAATTATATTTATAATAAAGCAATTAGGAACATGAGATTATTAAAACAAAACTGTTCCGAATTTAAAAATCCTAAATATTTTTTTAAATTATTTGTATCAATGTATAGTTTCCAATATTGATTCTATTATTTGGCATTCTTATTAAATAGGTCTAAAAAATCTGGAGAAAGGTCAAAGGCGTTTTCAGCACATAGTTACTAACAAAATTAAAATGTCCGTTGAGAATATTAAAAATGTTTCAATTAAAATTGTTACATTAAAGTCTAGATGTAACTAAGCTTGTAGGTTGTAGATAAATTATGAAATAATATGGTCGACTGTACTGAAATATTAAATGAAATAAGTTAAAATATTGATCATTATATTAAATCGATATTTATCTTCTTATATTGTATTATATATTCTTATATAATAATTAAATTCTTAACTTTGACTTTTTTCTTGATAGTATAGCTAAACCCAAATCTTTTTCTCTTGAATATTGTTATAATTAATGATTGCTGTTTTTCATTTAATATTTTTGTTAGATTTTGTTTATAATTAATTGTAACTATAATTTTTCATCCATGTATTAATTTAATTAATTATAAACTATAGATTCTATTAAACTTCAAAAGAGCATTTTAAATAAAAAAATATAAATAAATTTTGATATTTTTGTTATAATTTATATTATGTAAACATGATTTTAACAAAAGTATTTTTATAATTCAAAATTCAAAAATATTAATTATTAGTAAAATATATGTACCTCTAAAAACCAAAAAACTACTCATTGTAAAAATTGCAAATATGCATAATTGCAAACATGACTATTTAAATAGTCATGTTATCGCCATTAGTGCTCAACACATATTGTAAACATTTCTTTCATTGCGTAAACTAGAAGATATTATTTCATTTGGATATATGACTAAATTTCAAAAAGTATTTTTATAAATAGACAAAATTATATTAACAAAGTCAAGACTGCAATAACTAAAATTAACAAAATTAAAATATTTTTTAATTTTTTTAGGGGAATGTTAGTCGAACGAAATTTCAATGTCTGACTTTATTTTTCTATACATAGTAAGGTAAATCAGGTTTTACAGATACTATAGAGAAGATAAGACTATTGAATAGCAATGAAAAATTATTTTTAATATTTCTAAGCTTTTGTACAGGAGTCATTAGCAACTAACGATAATATAAATTATATCTAGCAAATATTTTGATATCACTTTTTATTGTCTCAATAGATATAACAATGTTAATTACACTAAGTAATTATCAAAAATAAAATAATAAATAAAATGTCAAATTAAATAGTCTTATGCCTATTTTGTATACCTTATCATTTTTTATCAAATTAATATGATAAATATGTTTTACAAAATATATTCAGTAAGTTAAACATAATTATTTATTTTTATTTATATAATATTATTTTACTGTCATCAAATAATATAACAATAAAAATAATATAAAATTAAGAGGTACGCTTTATTTCTATGATATTGATGTTAAAAATTAATATTTACAAAATATTTTTATCATAAAAATAAATCGGGCAATTAAAAAAGTTAAAATTTGTAAAGGATTTGTAAAAAAAATGTATGTAAAATAAAATGAAATTTCTTCATATCGCATTTATTTTTAATAAATATTTTGCTGTCTGTTATTGAATTTATTTATGCATAACTGAGTAACTGTCAAAAACATGTAATTTCTTTGCTATGTAATTTTTGATTAAATTTAAATACTTATTTAACAAATGTTTAAAAAAATCGCTTTATAATAAATTGAATACTTTAAATAGGATGTTATAAAATCAAATGAATAATTATTATAGTTTTTATTATTTTATCTAAATTGTATTTTGGCTTCGATGCGAAGCTAAGAAAGTATTAATTATACCATGATGTGTTTATTTTTTTGTGTCTGATACTACTTTTTCTCAGCTCTTACTGGACCGATTTTTCTCAACGATACGCTAAAATATTATAAATCGTATCTAGTTGAAATAATTATCCTCCTAAATTAAACAATTTTCCCTGGTTCCACGTAAATAAAAAAATCCCCCAAAAAATTACGATTTTTAAAATCGGTAAATGTTGACATTTTTTTCACTTTTTTTTCTATAAATTGCCATAACTTATTGAAAAATTAACAAAATAATTTTTTTATATTGTAACCTTAAGTATTTTCCTTTTATTTGATATAAATTTTATTATAATCTGACCCTTTACCTGTCCACATAGGTGGATTCAAAATAGCTTGTTTACAAAACTTAACTTTTTTAACTTAAGTTTTAAAAATGTTCAGGAAATATTTTGTTCTTAAAACATATGTTATGTTATACACATGTCAAATTAAAGCTTATGATATGTACTATAAATTAAAAATATATATATTTCCCGACGACTTATCTTCTACGTGCAAAAGGCTACCGTAATTGAAAAACATGCTATTTCTGTGTTCAAATTTTATTTTTTTTTGTTTATTTTAAAATACTTTATAAGGGTTTGCCATAGTAATGACTCAGTCAGTAAATATAAAATTTACATGAATCTAACTTACATTAAATATAAATTTATACTCATTTCGATTATATTGCCACTTCAAAGTTAAGAAAAGTTAAAACAATTTTTTGAATTTTTGAAAACTTGAAAATTTGTATAAAAAGTAGAACTTTTTCAAACTTTTGATAATATTCTGGAAAATCTGCGTATTTTAAATATATATTAAAATAAAGTTCCTTTTATGTACTAGAAGTTTAAAAAAAAATTTGTAAAAAGAAAACATAGGAATTATTTTTGTAATAATCCACCCTTCTTCTTAAAGTTAAACACTATATACAGATTTATATGGAAGCGTTTTTTATGACAGTGATTATAATCACTGTATATCAAACACTCTTTTTATTATCTAAATTAATGTAAATGATTGAAAACTGTTTTTTTTTTTTTAAGTATTATTGTTGTCTAGAAAAAAAATATTTTATGAATTGGCCAGTTAAATTTGTTTTTAAAATAATTTAAATTTTATTTTATTATGTGTATTTTTTTACACTTGATTTTTATAACTTATTAGGTAAAACTAAAAATTATTTTAACAGGCACGATATTTGATTTAGTTAACAAAATTTCAGTTAATTTACCTCTTCTGGAAATTTTCTAGCAGTGGACACTAAAATTTGTTGGAATTATTTAATTCAAAATTAAACTCCGGTACCCATTTATTTGATTTTATATTTGGTCAAGACATTTTTATTATTATCAATATACATAATATATGTATATATATATAAACCATCATAATATAATATAAATATATAAATGAAATATCTGTATAATAATATTGTTTGTGTAATACTGTTCACTGTAAATTTCGATATGATAAAAAATATATATTAAAATAAAGTAATATTGTTTTTCACTTTTAAAGTATATACTCAAATTCTATAATTTGAAATGTACACACAATACATCAATAAAGAGACTATTGTTATATTTACCTGTCAACGAATAGTAAAATATTAGATAGAGATTTTATGATGGAGATGGTAGGAAACAAAAATTGCAACCCTCTTTTTTATTCATTGCTGTTTATTTTTTGCTGTTAATGGCGTCATTTTTGTCACCCGCAGTGTTTATAGAACTTGGCGACCATATTACTCTTTGCTTACGATTTTCTTTTGTCCTGCAACATGGATTTTTATTATTTGCCTGGATGAATGAATTGCCAAAGGGAATTATTCCAAAACGAAATATCAAGGGGTTGGTTATAAATGCAAATGGCTGACAAGCCTCCCCGTCACCAGGCTCTTGTGACATGATAATTTTATCGAAAAAACCGGGGGCTGTAGCTATAGTTCCTCCCACTGTTCTATAAAATACGCAATACCACCACACCAACGCTGTCATTATGACGAATACATAATGGATACTTTTTAAATGTATATGACGGATGTTTGTTCAGCTGTTAACTGTCGATTATTGAATAAATAATTTTTTAGTGAATTAACAAGTTAACTAACCTTTGTTCTTTTTATTTGGTTATAATTTGTGACCAATTGATAAAATATAAAAAATAATTATTGGACGACTACTGTAAAAGCGTGAAAATATTTTTTGATACTTAAAGATAGTACTCCATGTTTATTGAAATATAACAATGTGTTATTAGCTTTAAAAAAAAAAATTGTATAATTTATCGCTAAACATTTTTATTGTTAATTTAAATACAAAAATAATTTAATTTTTTAATTTTTAGATTATTTATCTTTTTATAATATATTAAAATAATAAAAATGATTTTTTCATAATTTTTCAAAATAAGATTTTCATAAAATTAAACCTTATGACCAGTGGTGTCGTGGAGCGTATACGCGGGTATAAGGCGTATACCCACTGTTAGTTTTCTTATTAGTGCATATACGTATTTATAAAATAGTTAAAGAGTATAGACTAAAGAATAAAATAAAAAGTAATACGTGGGTATCGAATATAGGTACGTTTGTCATAAAACACAAATTTTGAATAACTCTTATCAGTTTGTTTAATCTCTACAGTCATACCACATATAAACATATATCTGAAGTTATAATCACACAAATATGGCTCGAGACTATTATCATTTTAAAAATAGAATATAAATGTAAAACAAAATACTGTCAAAGTATATAAATAAATATCAATAAAATAAATAGGATAATGTTTATCATTTCACGACAATTTTATTGACATTTGACAAAATTTAAAACGATATAGCACATACTAAGTTGAAACTGAAAGTTATTGGGTTAACCTATAGCTGTTAAAATTGGTAATTTGTATTTTTCCGTAATAAACCGTTTACCAACCAATCTAGTATTTAATATATTACCTATAATGAATTAAGATAGTGCTAACATGTACCTATTCACGTTTATTTCATTTATGTTTTAACGATTTGAAAACAATGATTGTAAGATTATTTTATTACTGCATAAAGTTTATTGTTTATTTATAAAAAATATAACAGTATCTAATAATACACTTATCAATTATATGACTATGAAATTTAATTTATGTAAGAACTTAGAAGTGTCAGTAAAAATATTCGAGTAATAGTTTGGAAGTTGGAAGGAGCAAGGCCGTATCTGGGAGGATTAGGAGTTTTAGTTGCATTATGTAATAATTAGAAAATACATATTTTTAACACAGTTAAAACATCAAAATATATGTATTCCGTCCTCCAAAACTATGTTATAGTTAAGGCCTTTGAAAATTAGTGTGGGGGTGAAATTCCCCACGTTTCCTCATTTAGGTTTTTAACTTATACATTGATCAAATTACGACTATATCACTGTTGATAATGTATAAAGTTAAAAGTTCAACAGAATAATTGTGAAATATTGTATGTAGTAAATATAAAGTGCAACTGAGCCCCCCACGTTATCTCTATTCATAATATAGGCGTATACCCATAAACATTTTTAGGACTACACCACTGCTTATGACACGATACCGTGTTTCTATCAGCCGAAAATCATGTTATCAACCTATATGGTAGTTTATCTTTCTATTCCAGAATCTGAATAATTGCTCAGTGGCCTAGTGATAAACTGTCTCTACGATGCTTTAGTTTGCAAGTCTAATTCCATATCTTGTTTTTTTTCGCATGATTTCTAGTATACTTTCGATAGCTAGCTGTCAATCCTAGTATCACTTATAACACTATTATCAATTATAATAAGATAGTCATTAAAATTTAATCATTTTTAAATGTGGTGACAAACAGTTTTTTAATAATCTTAAATTATGCTTGTCTTGGGGCTTGAGCAGGGGTTCGTACCTTTGAGATTTATAGGAACCAGTATTAAAACGGTTCATAAAATAAAATATTAAGAAGTTCAGATTCTGTTAAGAATTCTTAAACTTAATTATCTTATTTAAGGATTCCAGTTAAGAATCAGTACTAAAAATGTTCTAGTCAAAAAACAAAATTGTTATCATTATTATTTTTTTATTTTTTGAAAGAAGGTATCATAAGTACTAATTTAAGCATAAAATTATTATTTTAAACGTTCAAAAGGCGGTTATAGAAATGACCCTCTTTATCAAAATAGTATCTCAAAATGTAATAAGATTTTATTATTACAACTCTATAATATATTTTAAATAATAAAATTATTTTAAACGCATATTGATAGTCTATTTATCTATAATAATCACTCAAATAACTTTTTAGAACATTATATCTGTACAAATATTTAACTTGATTTTATAAGATTTTATAATATTATAAAATTTTCCTGAATTGGTCAACAAATAAAAAATTGGTGACTATCTTATTAATGTATTTAGCTTTAAATATTCCGATCAAACAAAGTTATAGATATAATAAACTTCGAATAAAAGTTAACCAACTATCCAATTTCATGTTTTCAAATTTTAAAATAATTTAGAGCTTAAACTTTTAGAAATAACTACTAAGATTTTACTAATTATAGTTTATAATTGATTCTATTTTACTGTAATTATGCAGAACTATTTTTGACAGGAAATTTTTAGATTGTATTTACATTAAAAAAATATTTTTTTGTAGGCTTTGTACAACAAATAAAATATTAAGAAGCCATAGAAATCCAAAAAATATTAAAAAGCAAAAAAAATATAAAAAACATTGAAAAGCCATAGAAATGTAAAATAAGCCATTAGGAAGCAGTAGAAATGAAAAAAAATCATTGAGAAGCCATAGAAATTAAAAAAAAAGAGAAGCCATATATACGCAAAAAAAAAATTTAGAAGCCATAAAAGTACAATAATTATTAAGAAGCCATAGAAATTAAAAAAAGAGAAGCCATAGATTTGCAAAAAAAAATTTAGAAGCCATATAAGTACAATAAACATTAAGAAACCATAGAAATTAAAAAAAGAAGCCATAAAAATAACAAAAAAAATTCATTAGGAAGCAATAGAAATGAAAAAAAAACATTAAGAAGCCTTAAAACTGAAAAAAATTGTAAAACCATAGAAAACAAATAGTAGCTATAGAAATGCAATATACATTATAAAACAATAGGAATGAATATTGAGGAATATTGGGAAGCTAAAGTAATAGTAGTAATAATAAAGATCATTTAGGCGCTATAGTCATTTATTGACTCAACATTTTTAAAGGAAATGGTATTTTTTTTATCAAGCTACTATAAACCAGATAAAAAATAATTATTTTTCCATCATAAATTTTCAACAATTTATTTATTACTTTAAATAATTTTTAAGTTTTATAAATACTCTTAAAGAAGCTATTTAATTCTAATTTTATTAAATATTATATTCTTCCAAATAATTTGCAGAAGAATATATTCCAGTTAGTGAGAAAATTCTCTTAAAAATATTCTATCCTTACATTATTATCTTTAACTTATGAGTATGATATTATAATATCACATACACAATCGACAAAATTTGGCTTATAGAATATTAACTATTAAAATTTTAGCCACAATTTGAGTATTTGTAAAATAACGGAATTTTCACATAAAAGTTTAATTAAAAAAAAGTGTTTTATTTGTATATGTGTTTGTATGAGTATGTGTTTTAGGGTTGATAATGGTAACATTGTTTCCGAAATACGTATCCGCGACTTTTCATTAATTTTTTGTGGCTTTGAGTTTAATATTTTTTAGTTTTTTTAAATTAATAATATTTTTAATATAGTTTTAATTTTACTTTTAGATTATATTTGCAGTATCATGATTATTGAAATCATTTTGTAAATGTATATTATTATGTCGATGGAAAATGCTATGAGGATTCAAAAATGCTTAAACATTTCTTACTTTGTCAATTTTAGTGAATATTATCCTTAATATTGTGATAAACAAAATTTAATAAGTCAAAAAAGTAATCATAATAATAGTTATGTTTTTAATCCGAAGATTTTAAACATGGTTAAAGTTAGTAAAAAAAAAAAAGTACAAACTGTAAAATTGGATTTTGAAAATTTTATCTGTTTAACTAATTAATAAAATATATTTAAATTAAAGATAGTAAAATCAAATATAAAAATTTTTCATACAAATTATTTTATAAATGGTTATTTAAATTTTTTCATTTGTGAATAGTGTAACACTATACAGAGTGATCGAAATCTGGTAAGACACTTAATTTCTCAGAAACTATTGAGAATTTAAAATGTTTGTAAAAAGAAAAATTATTAAGTTTATAAAACTTAACAATAATATAAAGTTAAATACATTATTTTTCAGGGATAAAAATGTTTATTTATAATTTTTTTAAATGGAAACCACTATTTTTGATTTGATAATATGATAGAAAAAAAAATTACAATCAATTTTGTTCTTATTATTTTTTTTATCCGAACAACCGTTTACGTTTTATAATTGTTTAAAGATTTTGACTTTCAGAAAAAATATTGTCATTTATTACGTTTCATAATGTCAGTGGCAGTGCAACCGGTATTTTTGTTAGACCTTTAGTCTTACAAAACCATAGACTTAGCTATTAATAATCCACCAAAAACCCGGTTTGAATCTATTATTGTTATCACTTATTTAGTGCGTAGTAAATTTTTATAGCTAATTTACCTGTCATAACTTGATCAATAAAATTTGGTTTATGCAACAGCAAATAAAAATAATGACTTCTGTATTTAATACAGTAAAATGACAATAGAAATTTGGCCTAAAATCACTTAACTTTAACAAGCTGTAACGAACGAAAGGTTAATCGGATGAAAAAAATTAAAAGAACAAAATTGTTTATAATTTTTTTTTCTATCATATTATAAAGTTAAAAATAAGGGTTCCCATTTAAGAAAATTATAAATAAGGGTTTATATGCTTGAAGGGACGAAAAAAATAAATTCTCAAATTGTGATTAAAACATTGATGGTAGAGTAAAATATATTGATGAGAACGATATTCAGAATCAACGCCAAAAAACCTATCAGAAACAATAAAACAAATCTCATAAGCATTCTATAATCAAAATTTTATCGAACTGTATTATCATTTTATAATATTTGATTATTTTCATATAGTCTTTTATTACACCATAAATCAACTCATTAATCGTATGCTATTATATCTACCGCAAAATATTATTGTGATAATAATATAATTAATATTTTAATATACGAGTTATTTTAACTTACTGTTGACATAGTTTATAACAAATTTTAGAAATCTTTAAAATAATCGATATTTGGTGGGGTCTAGTACTTAACATGGTTCTTTAAAATAAATTATTTGAGGTTCCGGTTGGGTTCTAAAATTTTTTTTTCTTTATTATAAACAATTTAAACCGATTCTTAAAGGTTCCAAACTTTGTATTGATAACGCAATTTTTTTTTGTCATTTCACATTTGAAGCTACCATTGTATAATAATTAAATGAGCTTAATCTAAGATCATTATATGAATAAATTAAGCATTTCATTTGACACTGAAATCTTCTGTTTGATTACGCATCTGTTCGGTGTTTAAAAATAAGAAAACAGTTTTTAAAATGTTAATTTAGGAAGAAAGACAAGGTATATAAAAGAATTATAATATCTTGTTACTCTTTTTAAATGAGTTGTAAAATTAAAACTATATGTAATATTTTTTAGAACCAGAGGTATGCATATGCGAAAAATATAAACATTAAGAAACTAGTTTACACAATAAGAAGAAGCACTCAAATATCAGTAAATAAGAAAAAAAATTATACATAGTTTTAGTGATATTTACATTAAGATTATATTTATTTTTAATACAAACAAGACACTGTTGTTTTTTGAATTCTATGTAGTTTCCTGTGCTATGTGACAAGCTAAGTTCTCCTTAATTATATGTTTTAAAGGCTTTAATTCTTAATTTTAAATAGTTGTTTTATCATTTTATTTATTATTTAATAAAATATATATAAAGTTATATTTTATAACTTGATTAATAAAATAATGTATTTTTTAACATTTATAAATATAACGAATACTATTTATTAATATCATCAATATCATTTATTGGTATACAATCCTGATTATTGATATAGCGAGTATGGTACTTAAAATCGATAATCCTAGTTTCATTATTGATGAACAGTTATTAATACTATAGAAAATGCGATTATATATATTACTTACAAGTAATATTAATGTTAATAACGTCATTTGTTAATATTTCAATTGTTATTTATTATATGCAGAATCATAATATTAACAAACGATAGTTTATAATATCAATAAACGTGTTATCGGATTCAAATAAATAACCAAAATTATTTTATTAGTTTATTGTTGCCGATGGTATTATGGATACCAAATTAATAATGAATTAATTATTTTAATCCAAAGCTTTACATAATTTTGAAACAAACAGTTTAACAGATAAAAAAATTATAAAAACAAAATTGTTGTTTTTTTTTTATCACATAATTAAACTAAAAGTAGGGGTTTCCGTTAATGAAATTTAAACTTAATCAATTTAAAATTTTTTGAATTTAAGTTAGTGTTAGTAAACTTTTTTTTCTTTTTATCTATATAGAAACATTTTGATTTATTTTTTATACGTTTAAATATATAAATAATTAATAACTTATTATAAAAATCCAATTCCCTGTTTGGCATGATTATGAGTTTAACGTTTATAAACTACAACCCCACATACGAGTAGAAAAAGCTTCACATTATAAATCTCCCCACAGAATTATGTAAAGCAAAGATTACATTTTAGAATACACACTGAATGTTAGTCCCCTTAATTTACATTTGAATATTAAAACATAATGTTATATGAGGGTCTTTTTTTACCAATCAAAAACCGAATTTCTGAATCTGAAACCCTAAGTAATATTCCGTTCATTCGGCCCTAGGCTGGTCGAAAATCAAATTGTTCGTCACATTCATATTATACCAGTAAAAAAACTGTTCTACTCCGATTGGTATTTGAGCCATTTTGATTTAGCGATAGATAGAAATTAAATATGACATTTTAAGTTGAGAGATGTTACATCTGTATACATATGGCTACAATATGCACAAGAGCAATTATATTTAAGAGATGCATAGTAATACCATAGAAATACAAAGTTTATTTATTTTTAAGTATTACTTTTATCGAAAAGTAAAGTTTAAAAAAATAAATGCTAACGAAACAGATGAAGTATTTTACGTTTAATCACATTGTATTTTTTTTATAATTTCATACAATTAATTTCTTTTTTAATCGTACCTATTTGAATTAAAATATATTTAATGTATTCGTTTTGTTTTAATTACTTCCAGACATCATAATATTCATATTTAAGAGCTGAAATTCTCATTTACTTTTTGTGCTTTTTATTCAAGTACAGGGTTTTCAATTTGAATGCAGGTTCCATTCTTTGTCAAATGCGTATAATAATCATCAGTAGTGTGCAATTTTTTTTAATGACACCTCCATAGCTATGTTTATGTTCTAATGTATTGTAATTTTTATTTTAAAATTTCTTAGTGTCTGGTATTATTAAAAATGCACAAAAGTACATATAATACTTAACATACAATCTCACAATACAGTATTATGAAAATAAATGTAAATATAATTATTTATTCCTCAACCGTCATTTGCTTAAGCACGCGAAAAGAGAAAATAAAACCCCTCCATTTCATTCTCAGCTTGTTTATTATTTTACACAACAAAGCGATTTCCCCACCTTTTTTTGGCTGACGTTATAAAAAAACGTTTAAACACGAATAATGAATATATTATAATTATTTTATTTCTTCTATTTTAACTGCAGTTGCATAAAAAGTAGAATATATAATGACGGCGGCGAGTTGCTATTGGTCCAAAGAATTCTTTTTATAATATTATAAGCGGATCTTGACGACGTTTTACATTTATGAAATATAATTTATGGATGGAGAGCCCCTATGTTTTAAACTTACTGCGAGAATCCTGTAAGGGTATTTTTTCAAAAACTCATAATTGGATTGTGCCGACTATTATCGGTTGAAGAGGATGAGTAATTGTACAGAAAATATGAACCGCTTGGGATTCCGCCGTTTGTACATTAATTTGTTAATGCGCAGTGTTCTTAACGAGTTCAGAACTTGGAAAGCTGAAGTTCAGTAAATTACGAACTAATGAATTTTAATTAGAAATGGATAAACTGAGTTTGCATAATTTCTATGGACTATTTCGGATAGAACAATAACCTATAAAACATATTTTAATCAAAAATGTATACGAAATTCTGTGATTTATTGATAGCATTAGAAAAAGAAAAAAAAGTAGATCTTGTGTTCATACTGATTTGACAAAAATATATATAAGAATAAAAAACTAAAACTTTATAGTAGTTCACATGAATTAGAACTCAACAATTTTAGTATTAATTAAAGACACCATGTATACTGACACAATATTTTAAAAATAGCACGAAAATAGGGTAGAAAGTTTAATAAAATAAATACTTATCAAAGTGTCAAAAGAACCCGAATTAATTTAATTGAACCTATAATTAACGAAAATTAAAAATAAAACACTCAATTCGCATTAAATAGTTTTTCTATTTCTGATATAAATAACTATAAAATATCACCTATATTTATTCCAACTATGACACGGCCATACTGTGCTGGGTACTTTAATTTAAATTAAAAATTAAATTTGAAAAAAAATTTTTTGGTTTATTATGTTATTTTGTTAAAAGTTTCTGAGTTTTCATTTAAAATTGAATACTAATCGGTATCACTCGATCAAATAATGTTTTTTATTTATTTAAATACAAAAAGATTTCCTGAGGCAAAAAAAGAATAAATTTTCTATTGTAGAAGAATTTTACTTCAATACTTAGTTAATTACAGTAATCTATTTACGCCCATTTATCTTGGCCACTTTGGAACGTCAATTAGAGCTACCACTGTTTATCCTTTGTATGAAGTTGAGTTATCTGAAGATTTTATGTATCCTATTCAGTATCAACAAGAAAAATATTTATAGCTATGAATGAATTTTTGGTTTGTTTTGACAGTTTTTGGCCATGTGAAAATTGGATCCGGGATTTCCTGTTGTATTTTAAATGGTCCTTTATATAACAATAATCTTTTTGTATACACGCATCTTTGTGTACCTGACAACATATTTTTTGATCCTCGATTGCCTGAAACACTTTTGTTAGATATCTCTTCTCCAAAACAACCCGCTGAAGCTTAGCATAATATTATGATTTCACCTAGTATTTAACCTGATAAAAATATATCTAAATGTTTATCTTTATTGCTATTATTATAATGTTACGGTTAGGGATAAAAAAAATTATATACAGACAAATGATGAGCTATTATCATTTGTATAACAATATAGTTGTTATTGATGTAATTTGAGTGGCAATAGTATTGAGTATTGAAAAATATTGTATTTATGGTGGTAGATTATTAGATATTCACTCCAAATGCTCCTTTAGATTTGTGTTACTAAAATTTTACAGTGTTCAAATGAATACTTTCTGTATTTACATTTATAGTAATTTTTCATACTTTAACATCAAATAATTCATTCATGATTTTTCTTTCACTTTTGTTTTTATTTATTTATACATTTTTCTGTTGATTTTGATATAAATTGTTAAATTATCTAAAAATGAATTAAAAAATCAAGTAGATATTTTTTTTTGCATTTAGCTTAATGAGTAATAAAAATTTATTATCTTTCAATAATTTTTAATAAAAAACATACAGAGTGTTTTAACAATTATGTCTTACGAAATTTATTAAAAGTATAATTTTTTATTTTCAAAAGGTAGTATACTAGTTTTTATAATTTAAAAAAATTGGTTTTAATAATAAGATCAACTTGGCTAATTATAATTAAATACTCATCCTATACAAACTTGATACCAATATAAATTGGGTAATTTCTTCACAATTTGTTTTTCAACTACTTATCAGTCTTTAGATACTCTGCAATAAGTTATAAACGTAATATTAAAACTAATGAAGAAGATACATCTACAGTAATTAGATAATAATACAATATTAATACCTACTTCAGTTGGTAACGTTGCTCAGTTGCTTTTGCGCGCAGTAATTAGGGTTCGACACCGTTGCACTGACATATGTAAGTTTCTCGTCCTCTCTGATATAAGTAAAGCTTTTGGAGGGAACTTTGAACATGATTAATGATAAATAAATAAATAATTAAGTAATAAATAAGTTATTAAAATTTTAATAAAAAATAAAATAAAATCTGGACGGTAACTCAATTAGGAACAATCTGATTTTATTCATGGTAACAAAATTTTTTTTTTTTTTACTTATTCCGTTATTTTATAATTTATTTTTACCAAGAATTTTTTTAAAAAGAACTTAAATAACGATAGTTTTAATGGAAAATTAAACTAATTCATGTATGTTCCAGGATTAAAACATACAAGAAAATTTTTTTAACATTCCTTTAAGAAATTTGCTATTCAAAACACCTTTTTACAAAGGTTTGTAATACTTATTTTTTATAATACCTAATTCATAAACATAAGTATATAATATATATGAACAGAAAATAATATTATTATTTAAATAAAAAATTCAGGATATCTGACTAACTATGAAAGTACATCCTACCTTCAATAATTAAAGGGGTTAAACAACTCACTTGTTTCCTTTCAAAGTCCAAAAATTAATTGAAGAACATCGTTAGAAGTAATTTTAGTAGGTAGCAATAGTTCCAAGGGTTAGATAACATTAGCAATTTATTATTATATTTTGGCAAAACATAATGATTAGTAGCGTGCATTAGTAGGTCAATACATAACAAATTATCCGGAAGTGGTTACACGACCACCGCATGTTTTTCTAAAATTTTTAGAATTAATCCCTTATGTTTTATTTAGGTAAAAACAATTTTTTTTTATAACCTTCCCAATTTTATGGCTATTGCAATGTAAAATATGTTATAAATAGCCAGAATATTAAAACACCCATATTATTCAAATATTAATTTTTTTGAATTTAAATTTTACAATTAATTTAAATATAACTTAAAATTTACATAAAAAAAAAAAATTATGTGAAATTCTTAACTTTAATGGCACTTTTCTGAGTAAATTGGCGTTTTTGAGCTCAATTAAAACCATTAAGAAATTATTATTTTACAGTGACTTTCAAATGTGGTATTGTATAGTGTATAATCTATGTTTCAACTAAATTTAAAATATTTAAAAAAACTTTATTGGAATTTAGAGGCTTAAAAAATAAAAAAAATACACATAATCTAGGTGGCATTATTTCTGTTAGGAGACCTAAATTCAAAATATCTTTTTTAAAATTTTTTAATTATATATCTTTTTATACACCATAAAAATTTGAAGTTTGAGAAAAAAGTGTAACATGTAAAATATAGCATTAGAAAAACAGTAAAATCTCAAAATCACACAATTTAATGATAGTTTTTTGTTGTTTTCAAACATTTTTGTAATTGTTTTTTATATTATATACTTAATATATTATAATGTAATATAATTATTATGCATGTTAGAATTATTCAATTCATTATTTAAATTGTAAAATATTTTAATAAATAATATTGGTTATTTTTAAGACTTCTTATGATACTGTTATTAATTGTTACAATTCTGTGTTTTTCCTTAGTGCCGAGAATAGTTTTGCACAATTTAAATCTCATATTAGTTTTTTTTTCGTTTTACATATTTTTACATAAAAGTAGTCATATAAATAGGAAGGTAATAAAAGAATAATAATTGTTTTAAACTAAATATATTATCAAGAATAAACCCTGAAAATTTTAAGAAAAAAATGAGGTGGTCGTGTAACTACTTCTGAATGATTTGGCGAGAATTGTCCCTAGGAACAAAATAATTTTGAGTTACTGTGTTCAAATGATATCCATCTTTCGCAAATGATAGCAATATATATATATGTATTATAAAATTAACTAAGAATAAATATCGAAAATAAGTAAGAATAAAATAAATTTACTAACTGTTTGTTTAAGATATTTCTCCAATTATTTTAATTAAAATAAGAATCAAAAAAATAATTGTTTTTCATTTTTCTATACGAATAATATTTATGTTGATACTAATAATTTTGATAAAAATTTTTATTTTTGTTTTATCGATAAATTGTTTTTATTTTAATCAAGGGATAATTATTAAAGTATATTATTAAAAATATAAGAGATGCTAATATAATGAAAAACGGTACCACAGAGGGATTGTAGCACAGTATGGACGTGGCATAGTGGGACAATTATAGATGATATCCGACAGTGATTAAAATCACTATTATAAAAAACGCTTCAATGCAAATCTTTAGATAGTGTTTAATTTTAAATAATTGATGGATTATTAAAAAAGCAAAATGAAATCTTATTTCGTTATTTATATCCTGATTAGTCGTTCTTAGATTTAAAAGTATAACATATGAATAAATATTTATTATAGCAATTAAAATAGAATGAGATTGATATTTAATAATTTAGTATTGTAATTCTTTCGGAGAATTTATAAAAATTATAAACTATTTATTAATCTACTGCAAATGGCACATTAAAAATAGGTCGTTGGTACAAATTTTTTTTTGAACTTCTAGTACATAAAATAAGCTTTAAATAACACATAAAATTTGAACACCAAAATTGCATGTTTATTAACTACGGTAACCATTTTCACATAAAAGATAAGTCGTAGGGACTAATTTAATTTTTAGTACGTATCATAAGATTTAATTCGACATGTGTATAACATAACATATGTTTTAGGGACACAATATTTCCGGAACATTTTTAAAACTTAATTTGAAATAATTGACTTTTGTAAAAATGTTTCTATTTTAAATACCCGCCTGTGAGCAAGTTAAGGGTTAAATTTTCAAAAAAATTATATCAAATTAAAGGAAAATATCTAAGGTTGCAATATAAAAAAAATATTTTGATTCATTTATATTTCAATAAGTTATGACAATTTTTAGAGAAAAATGTCAAAATTTACCAATTTTAAAAAACGTAATTTTTTGGGAGATTTTCACCATTTACGGGGAGCGAGAGATATTTTTTTAATTTTGGAGGATAATGACTTCAACTAGATACGATTAATGATCTTTTGGCGTATCGTTGAGAAAAATCCGTCCAGTGAAAGCTGAGAAAAAGTAGTGACAAACACAAAAAAATAAAAAATAAACACATCATGGTAAAATTAATACCTTCTCAGCTTCGCATCGAAGCTAAAATGGTAAAATTAATATCTTCTCAGCTTTGCTTCAAAGCTAAAATATAATATTATTAATTTTTTGGAAATTTTTTATAAGTTAATATATTTTCAATTATTCAAAATGCTATATATATTTATTTATTAACATTTTTAGCAAATACATTCTAATGGCATCATATAATATTTACACAAAAGAATTATTTTTGTAAAATAACTCATTAGGCACGATATTTTTTGATATATTCATATACTAAATTTTTAAATGTTATCATCAAATATTTATCATTTTTTTATAATTATTGTATAATTATGAGATTATAAAAATGTTTATTCGAAATTAATATAAAAAGAGGTATTATTATTAATATAACACCGAATTATTAAAATAGGAATATGAACAATAAAATATATTCCTAATATATGATAAGGATTAATTATAGAAAAATTAAAATTAAAAAAGATGACCTATTTAATTTTCAATATTTCTTAAAAATAAAAGAATGGATTGTTAAAAACATTGTAACCCTTTAAAAAAATGTATGTGTTTAATAATAGAATAGACGTTTTGAAAAATTCTACACGAGAGGTCGTAATCATTATTTATGTCATAGTACTTTTTAAGAGCAGACATGTTTAAAATACACATGGCGGCCATAATAAAAATTTAAACTCAACCTTTTATGTTTTTTATCAACACTAACAAATATGTTAGTTATAACAATAGTTATGACTATTGGATATTTTTTATAATTTGTTTATTGTACTATTACATCAAAATTTATTTATTCAATATACAAACTTGATACTCAATCAGCAATGAAATGAGATGTTTTAAACAGTCAATAAAGGTATTTAATTAACTATTTTTATTTATCATAATTATAAACAATGTTAAATTAAAATTAATTTTGCAATGTTAAAAAGAAATTTCTATGAATGCAGAATCAAACAAATATAGCATAAGCTTATGCATTATTTATTTAGGTTAGCTTAAGTTTTACAATTTATATTTATAACTATTATTTGGTAGATTTTTTATTAACAAAAAAAGAATTAGTCAAAAATTAAATTAAAATTTAAGTTTCTTTGATGTATCAATGTAATAATAAAAGATATATTTTAAAATAATTATATAATAAATAAATGAATAATAGATTCAATAGTAGCTCAGTTTCTATTAACATTAGTTGATAGAGATAATATTGAACAGTTTTGAGAACATCTAGAATTGTTTTAAAATGTAAGCCTATATGTTACTCAAAACAAACTTGGTACAAATCGAAGCTCATTACCTCATTAATAAAAACTTGCAAAATTTTAATGCCAAAATTTCATGAGTTATTATATAATAAATACACATAATCAAAATTTAAACTGACATCAATTTTTTACAATAATTATCAAAATTTAGTACAAGAAAATATGTGACCATACGTCCTGAGAAAGTTTGTTTGTGACTGTAGTATTATAATATTATTAATAAAATTTAGTGTTTAACGCACTTCGTGGATTTATCTTTAATTCTGATACACAGAATATATTAATATAAAAACGTTAAATACATATTATTTCTACATAGCTGCATCGATTTTTTGGATGACAATTGTCATCGACAAGATCGGTCAATGANCTTCGTGGATTTATCTTTAATTCTGATACACAGAATATATTAATATAAAAACGTTAAATACATATTATTTCTACATAGCTGCAACGATTTTTTGGATGACAATTGTCATCGACAAGATCGGTCAATGTCAGCTATTATAGAAATCAGGCAATTTGTGTTAATCATTTTAATGACTTTCAAAAACTAATTTATAATTAATATAATATCAACCTGTTATTGTTATATAATGATGTTAGAAATTATTAAGTGTTTTAACGACTTACATTATTCTTAATCGTGATAGGCGAAACATCTATACTGAATTTACAATATTAGATGACATAATTGTAAATTAGATGAAAATTAAATTTTGACAATTGTAACTCTATTATCATAAACATTTATAAAATGACAGTTGACTCATAAAATGGATATAACAGTTTTGTTAGTGATTACGAAGATAATTGGACTGGAAAATAGCCGTGGGATCGTGACAAATCCCATAATCCTGTTGTAGTAATTGGTACCCCTCTTTCCACACTTCTTGCTAGACGTGGCAACAGCAACCATTAACCAATAACAGTAGGATAACGATCATTTGCTACTCGTGTCACTCGATAATAATTACTCGACTATAATTCAATAATAATACGGACAATAATAATGTCACTAATGATTTTAATATGCTATTTTTTTATTAGGTTGCTACCTGATTTGGTTATATAATTTAAAAATACAAGTAATATTGTATAGAATCTTTAATATCACACTTATTTTGTTAAACATTTCTATAAACTCTCCGTTGCTATTTATTCCAAATATAATTAAAACACATTAATATAAATATTATACAACAGCAGTATTAGCCAAATTTCAATTATGATCGATCAAATTATCTAAAATAAAAAACCTATCACAGTAAAATTAATACCTTCTCAGCTTCGCATCGAATCTAAAAAAGAAAAATTGTTTACATTTATATTAATGATTTTATCTATTTTAAATAGCTGATTGTATACATGTTTTTAATAATGTATGCATTTTTATCTTATTAAAAAAAAATAAGTAATCGTTTAAATTCCCATAAAAAAATACCTACTTATATTACAGTTGATCATTTTTTTTTTAAATTCATAATTAGTAATTTTCAAAAGTATATTTGATTATACGCTTTTAAATTGCCCTTACATTTACCACATACACAAAATACTCAGTATATGTTAACAACTTGAGCTATTCATAGATGGCACCAGTAGTTATGATTGTGTACAGATTAGTTATAATTGTAATAATTAAAAAACCCAGCACAGGGGGGTCGCGGCACAGTGGTGACGTGGCATAGTTGGATCAAGTATAATGATATCTGACAGTGATTAAAATCACTATCAAAAAAAAACGCTTCGATGCAAATCTTTAGATAGTGTTTAATTTTAAAAAATTGGTGGATTATTCCAAAAGCTTCATAAACTGCTAGTTCCTTATTAATATCCTGATTAAGACAAAGTATGT
>NW_026099572.1:38345885-38372890 GCF_025091365.1 Daktulosphaira vitifoliae | reverse complement strand
AAATAAAAAAAAAAAAAAAAAAAAAAAAAAAAAAACACATCTTAGTAAAACCAATACCTTCTCAGCTTCGCATCGAAGCTAAAAAGAATATATATTAAAAACCCGAATAATTCTACTTAAATTCAATCTAAACTAGTTTGATATAAAATATGTGCCGAGAAGAATTTTTAAAAATTTTTCCTTCAGATATTAATAAAAATAAATTAATAGTTAAACATGATTTCTCTTGGTTGTCTCTTGGGTGACACAGAAAATCGGATGAAAGTTAAAATTGCAATACCAGGAACTTATAAGAATCATCGATGTTATCAAACATAATATTCGCACCATCTCAATAAATGAGGTTTCAAATAGCGTCCACAGCATTTCACAGGCCTCCATCACCTAAATGTCCAACACTCCTGTGTTGGGATACTTGATTATTGCTAGCGAGACCTGGACACCTAGACACACCTGAACATGATAAGTGTGCGATACTATAATTATACACATTACTCCTTTATGAAGCCCTAGTACTAAATTTTGATATTTGTTATAAAATAGTGGTGTTTTGTTACTAAGGAACTTCATAAAAATCTTAACAATGTAAACTAGTTACGGGAAACCCATTCATTTTAAGGATTAAATTTTTATCTCGTAATTTTATAACAAAGTGGTAATTTAGATTTTTTTTTTTAATATTTTACATGACTAATGGAGTATAAGAGTTGAACATACCATGACTAAAATAATGTCAATTATAAGATACAACTAAAAAACGGCAGTAAAAAATTTTCTTGCGGTCTATTTGACAAAACCCTATGTATACAAATCCATAAAATGAATTTGTGTAAATTAGAAAAAAAAATTTTCAAAAAAAATTTTATTTCGGATACCTTCGAAAAATTGTTCGTTAAAGTAAATATTTTTTTCGAATATTATTTCAATACAAAATGAATTCTCATTAAAATAATAATCATTAATGAATTCATACATCCAACCAAAAAAAAAAAAATGTACTAATACTAAAATTAATGTTTTCAATAATTCGCATTAAGCTAAAAATAATTATTTCATAATCAAATTTAACTATTATAATTAGGAGTAAAATTTAGTTTTAAAACTATTACTTTATGATAACAGTTTTACTAGCATTATTTAAATTAATTATAAAATAAACTCCACATTCTTATTAAATTTAATTTGATTTTTTTACCACTACTATAATTAGTTAATTTCATTATTGCAGTAATTTTATTAGTGATACACGACTTTTATATCAACATTTTTATGGGCGTAATACTTTGTAAATGATTTATAACAATGAGAATTATAATATCCAATAGGGATTAATTTAGAACTATAAAAAAAGCAAATGATTGGAAGCTAAAAAACAATAGTCGTGAATCAATAGCAAACCTTTCGGATTTTGTCAGGGTACAGAAACAAACACCCCATTGGAGGGGATCGAGTTTATCGGTTATTACTATTATATTGATTCGTATTATACCAAAAAGAAAAGACAACCGTACAAATGAATTTATATATTTGATATTGACAGTCCGCGATCATATCATGAATAGCTCTGCAACGTTTTCAGTTTTAATTTCGATGAAATTCTATACTACAGTCGCACATGAACATTGTTCTTTTATAATCAAATCATTTACCTAGTATTGATTTGTTATTTACCTTATAAGATTAACGAAATTAAAAGTCAGGAAGTTTATTCTGTGTTATATATTATAATTGAAGCTTAAAAGTAAGTAATAATTTTAAATTATAATTATATCATGTTAGATGACAAAATTTTGCAATTCCTATTTGACACTTAAAATATTATAAATAGATAATGTTCGTCAATTATACTTAGTTTAGTTGCTACTAGGATTTCAACTTCCATATACTATTATTAATATACTAAAATATATTATTCAACATGGAAACTGATTTACTAAACACAGAATTATGGTCAAACTGTATTTTTTCAACATGACAGTTTTCACAAAAAAATTGATATTTTGTTGATTAGGATAAAGGCCATGTAAATTTTAATACTAGTGCTGATCACATGACCTTAACTTTAGTAGAATTAAATATCTTGAAACTATCAACTAATCATGTACGAATGTACATATTTTATATTTAAAATTAATACTTTAAAAATACAATATTTTTAAAAATATTGTAAGTACATTATTTTAGATAATATATTTCAGCCCTTTAGATCACTGGTTCGAAGTATTATTATATTTATATAATTTTAATTAATACTCAGAGTCGAAAAACGATTTTTTAGCACCCACAGCAAGAGTAAGAATAAAAACGCGTATCAACCAAATTTTTAAATTTCTAATTATTAACTATTCCTAGCTAATAATTAATAATAAGTGTTTTTTGAGCATATATTGAAAATTTTTTTGTTTATTAAATCAAAGAATCATTTTTATAATTTTTAAAAATCAAAATAATTTGGTCATTCGACAAAAGATGGTTCTTAATAATAAATAAGTAAAATTATCTAAAGTCATAGTTTTGTTAGTAACAAAATATTTAAGTTTCAACTTTTTTACTCAATTAGGTTTATGAGTATAACAGTAGCAGTTCTTTCGTAGAGGTCTTGCAATAAATTAACGTACATAAGTGTTTTTTTAGAAACTAACGGTTCTGATGCAGAAAACAATTAAGTGTGTTGTTTGATTCGACAGCTACCACCGCAACTGGTCTATAGAAATAAAATTTAACACCCAAAGCATTCCGTTGCCGAGTGCGTGCTTTATGATGTTTTTAATTGCTGAAAGTGTTGTACACAACTTTGATTTACAATTGGCAAATCAGTATAATGTGCGGCTTTTGAAAGCAAATGATTTATTCTCATGTGGAATATCGTAATGGCAATCTTACCAACAAATCACTCATAGACATGTTTGGCTGTGATTCTGCATGTTTATAAATGTAATGCAAATAAAAAACAGGACAAGTGAACTGGTAACACCTGAGGTGCAATTAAAAGTGCTACAAGTTCAATAAGATTTATAATATAGACCTATAGCACTTTAAATACGTGCTTGTCAACTGATACTCCGCGAGAACAAAAAAAACATGAATATTATAATAATAAACTATTCTGTAAATTATATTTTTTATGCTTTAAGTTTCTACGCCTACACTATCAGCTTGTAGATATTACATTCCTATTATAATAATAATTTCTCTTTGACGCACATCTCCTCCCAGACCTTAACAAACTGTCAAAAGAAAAAAGTTCCTTTGACGTGAAATAAAACGATATCACGACGGTAAAAAAAAAAAATGAGAATTAATATAACTCCAAGTTTCTACACTCGCAGTTGCTTTTTCACCAGTTATCGACCAGTTTCGGGGAGAAAGAACGCGTATCTTCTCTTCGTGGAGTTTCTAACATAAATATCTCTATTCATATTATTATTATTATTTAAAGACAGGACAAAAGTTTGGTCTCGCGCCTTTGATCAGATTAAATCATAATAATCTCTAAGACCAGGCACGCTGACTAGTGTGTTTTGTCCCAAGTTTCAAATTGTTCGCTTTTATGTCAAAAGGAGAAGACGAAATGGGCATAGTAGATACGTCTTATAAATAAAGTGTTGAAATTTCGTCCGTTTATACGGTTGTCCAAGAAATCTAAAACTCTATATTGTCATATTAATATTAAGATTATAAATATTTTGTACTCGGTACTGAAATTGATTAATACTACATAATACTTATCAAATTTAATACTCCACTGAGTTATCCGAGTTTCTTTTGATGTTTAAAGAGGCTAAGAAAATGAGTTATCTGACAGTAATTACATTTGGGACGGCTCATTGTAACGAGATTTCAATAAACATATTCTAGATTGTCAGTAATGATATAAATATTGAAATGTCCGTATACCAAGTACATTTTAAATAGACTTTCTTTGAGTATTCATTACTTTCTTACAAAAGTATAACTATATAATTTGTACATTACTTAAAATATAAATATCCTTGAAGTTATCTGCTTTATATTTAGATATAACTTAAATTAAAAAGTACCCATCATTTTCTACTTAATATATTTTGATGGGTTTTATTGGAAATTATATTTTTCAATGTATTAAATTAAGTTATTACATTTTAAATTTACCATAAATTATGACAAAAATTTATAATATGTTATAAAAGTTAGAAAATTCAAATATTTATCTGAAATATAACTTGAGTAGATAATAGAAAATGTATAATAGTACATTTTTTTTATAATTATGAAAAATTCGAAGTGAACTTAAGTCAAAAACTCAACTGCTCCGAGTTGTTTGAAACGTTACATGTTATACTGTAGTAAATTGGATTGCATTTCTTGTCATAAGATTTTTCAAAATTTGGTATCAAAAGTCATTTTTTTCAATGATATAAGACTTGGAAAATAATGTTCATTTAATATATGAATTCTAATACTACAATCGTAATTTTTAATATTAAATTCTTGGAAAAATACAAACAACAAACTGAATAAAAACACCATAATATTTTCATTCTGTATAAGAACCATAATTTCTTAGTATTGATCTGTTTTATTTATTCGCGAATCATGTTATTCTTAAATTTGATAAAACTTACGTTTTAGAAATTAAAGCCTATATATTTATTTATGCACTATAACACTGAATTCAAAAAATAAAAGCTCTTAATTTAAAAAAAAAAATGACATTTTCTGATTAAAAATCTCAGTTACATTATATGCAGTTAAAAAAAACAGCGATAATAAACTGCATTCCACTCGAAATAGAAGGTTAATGTTGTAAGGTAAGGATGATAATAATAAATGATTTGGGCTTATTTTGATAATTAAAATCGGTGATTTTCTGTAAACAATGTCATTACTACGTGGTGGTGGTCGTCAAGAATACACTCGACTGGATACTTTCAAGTGGGCGACTATTGCGCGATTCAATGTATTATTATAACAATACCTGGTTGTTACCATATAGTTGTGCTGTTATAGGTAACTAAACGAGCACACGGTTACAGTATGAACGTTGTTATAAGAGACTGTGAGAAACGTTAGCTTACGAACGTGACTCGTCAAATTTGAATTATCGTTATTATTGTGTGCATATTGTTCTCGTGGGTCTGCCACTGTTATTTCTGTGTATTAGTACCATCGCCCTCTACTACAACTAAGTGGCGTCAACATTCCTTCAATGATATCCAAAGCAACTAGGCAAATAAACGTATACAGCTTGGATGTTCATTTAAACAACAACGTACTTAATTTTCTTTATACGACATGTGGTGAAAAAACAGAATTCTTAAACACATTTGCCGTGTTCTAAAATAATGTTGTCATGTAGTTATAAAGTATACTTATCAAGTAGATTATATGACCCATTTTCACATATTTATTGTCTTCGATTATATAAATTAGCATCACATATTTTATAAAGTTTTGGAGTAATTCCCATTTATATATTGTCTAGTTTTCATAGTCACTAATATCTACTATAGTTTATGTATGGAATCGTATTAACCATATCTATAAACGTAGTTAATGTGTTTCCATGTATCTGATATCTCCTTGGTTCATTGAAATTATTTTTTAGACAGCCATAGTTTTAATTATAACTATTATAAGTATATTTAACAGTTATAAAATATATTTTTATTTATTATCCATTAGAAAGACAAGAAAAACTATAATAAGTTATTATTAATCATTTTGACATGTAACAATAAGTTGATATCACATAAATTAATTTTATAGTTTTGTTTTAGTAGAGTGAGAAATAACTTTATTTAACATAAAAATTAAACGGGCTGCTTTAAACTAAGTTTTTCATACGACACCACAGCATACTTATCAATACTACTACTAACAGTGGCGAACAAGGCGGCGCTAAAATNTAACTTTATTTAACATAAAAATTAAACGGGCTGCTTTAAACTAAGTTTTTCATACGACACCACAGCATACTTATCAATACTAAACAGTGGCGAACAAGGCGGCGCTAAAGTGGCTATATCCCTCCTTTTTAATCAATTAGAACTATTTACAGTATATAAATTTAGGACTAGCAAGAGTATGTAATAAGTAAAAAAAAGGACTTTAGCACTTTCCTTGAACTGGTTCTGGATACGCCATTGATACTTAAAAAACATAAATCAAACAGAAAATAAAAATTATCATAAATGAGTTTATTTCCTTAGCTAAATAGTTCTATCTATTATGCTAATTTTGTATGACAAAATTCTGATGGTTAAAACAATAGTTTCATTGTTTACCATAGTTTTACACATTCATTTCTAAACAACGGCAATAAAGGTAAAAAAAACATATATATTTATATTGATAATTAATGATAATGTCGTAACTAATTCGTAGCATTTTAATTAAAATAACCATAATTTGTCAACATATGTAAAATTGATTAAATAATGACTATGCATTTGTGTTACTGTAATTTATAAGGTACAAATTATATATAATAATTTATTCATAAACGTTATAGCATTTATGAATAAGTGCCTACTCTAATGGAATACTCTATTTTACAGAATAAATAATGAAATTTAGATTATATTAGCGATAGGCTTTACTAAATATGCTATAAAAAATGTTACTTATAATAGTTTTTTTCAAAAAAACAAAATAATAAATGTATAGATTATTCGAATGTTAAATGTTTTTAAACATTTTATCATAGAAAGTAGGTGACTTATATAAATATTATTAGTAGGTAAATGTGTTTTGACTTCTCAATTTGACAGAAAACTACATATATAATTGAAAACATTAACATATTGAAGTCAACGACCAATTTACATTTGTTTTTGTCACTTTTGTCAATTTAGGTGTTAATATTTGATGAACTTTGTTACATATGCAGGTTATTGATTAAAAATAATAAATAATTACAGAAAATTGATCGTTATTATTAATAATGTGTTATTCAAAATGTTTTGTACGGATGATATTACATCGATATAATTTCAACCTAATTCATCACAAAAACTATAACACAAAAAAATTTGTTTTTAACTAAATTTAAGTTTATTAATTTTGTAAATAAGGCAAGAGTTATAAAATATAAAAAAGAGCTTTTATAATTCGATTTAAAAAAATTAGTTTATTTATATTTTGAATTTTTCTACAAAATTTTTAAAGACAAAATAGAGTTTCAAAATTTGAGGCTCACGGCTATGATTTGAAAAAAGTCTATTAAATATATTTTACCACTAATAATCAGTAAATACTGAAAAATAAAAAAAAATACAGTCTAATAATAACATATATCATAACAATTGTTACAAATAAAAAAAAATTATGATAGTAAAAAAATCTATCCCTTATATAAGGCAATGTATTTCACAGCCTTTTAACGGCGTTATGTGGATCTGAATCAATACTGAACTATAAGTTCATCATAGTAGCAACTAGAATAAATATTTTAAAGGTGCTAATGATATTATCTTCACTCTTAAAAATACTTTTTCCAATAATATACATAATTTTCTTAATATATAGAAGGGCTATTTCTAGATGGGTCTAAAAAATCATTATACATACTAATAAGCATTAACTTTAATTAGAATTAAGAATAATCTATAGATTTATGAAAAAAAACATGTCCGTGAGAAATATATTTCAGTTAGATAAAAAAGTAATATGAAGTTTCGGTTAATTACAATGCTATTATGGAAATCAATTTTGTATTTGTTAAGTATTTATAATATATATATATACGATATTTTTTTAATTGTAAAATATTTTACATTTTATAATATTTTAAATATTTATATTAATTTTACTACAAAAGTATTAAAAATTAGTTAATGAATATAAATTTTCTATTACTAGTTACCAAAAATTTCTCACACATCGTATTATGTTAAAAAATTCCATAAATGTACAAGATCGATCATTGAGAATAAGACGACACTCATTTTCTTGGAAGGTATTGAAAATTTACAATTTCTATAAAGAAAATATCAGTAGATTAAAAAATACTACAATAGTAGGTAGTAAAATATTCTTTCAATCTCTTCAAGAACTTTAGTTTTCCTTCATTTGAATCTTTATTTTTCGTATGATAAATATCATAGAAGGAAATTGCAAACAATTTCAAACAGTTGTTATCAATTTTTTTATACGATCGACCGTTTGAGTTAAAGTTGTTTAAAGATTTGGTTTTGAAATAAAAATTCATCGTTTATTTGGTTATTTAAACAAAACAATATTTGTCTATCAAACATTGAAAATATTCAATAGTTACTGAAAAAATAAGTGTCTTATCTCTAATCGATCACCTTATATACAAAGTGAATCAATTATCATAAATAGCTCAATTATTAGCTAGCATATATAAACTCAAAAGTACCCAATTTTTTACAGTTTACATATTTTTAGACTTATTTATGACTACTTTTAAGAAAGTGTAGAAGATTTTAAAAGAAATAATTTATAAAAAGTATTTGAAAGATATCATGTGTCGATTGTTGTTAAATGATATGATACACATAAATTAATATAAATCTATTATTCTATTGTTAAGTTTTTTTCTTTAAAACATACTTGATGCATTTGTGAATAAATATACTACTCTGCATGCAGTAAAAATTGTATGTAGACAATGAACACATACTCACAATGTATGACATAATATTTCATTACTATGTAAAGGCGAGTAAATAACCAGCATATTGTTTACTCGGTCATTTATCAATCATTAGTGTACATGCAATAAATCAAATAACGACATTAATGATGCTACTATCGTAATGGATGTAGTATATTGTCAACTCTTTTTGTATGTATTGAAAATTTTGTCGTTGAATGTGCCACTTAAGTCTAAAAAAATTCATTTGATCCATAGGATCCCTTGACAATCGTGTCATTATTTGTGCTATCAATTAAAAAATTTAATTATTTTTCAACTTTTCAATAACTCAATAGATAATTATTTGTTTCATTAGCATAAAGTACGTACATGAAATAGAATTCGCTTGTTAAAAAGCGAATTCTGATATGATAAGTATTAATTTAGGTAAAATTCTAAGATGTATGCAAAATTTGAGGACTACATAGATTCTAAACGAATATTATTAAGACTTATTCATTTAATATAAGCTACTACATTAATGATGTATTTACTTGGCAAGTCAATCATATCATGTTCGTAATAACATAATTTTACTGTTATAAATGATAGAATAATTACACATTTTTTTGGATTCTCATGGCCCCTAGGCAGTGACCTGCCTATATATAGGGGATCCATATAATTTGAAGAACTCAACGTTATATAAGAGATCCCCCTCTACTTTCCCTAAGTACCATTATTTTATATCAACGGAAGTGCAAACGTCGTGAACTTCTCGTAAATACGCCAATATTCTTCGTTGGTATTACATTAAATAATACAATTAAAATGTATCTATTTGGAAAGAGAAATTACTATTAGACTTATCAACATGACCCCTAAAATTTTGGTTCCAAGACAACTGCCTTGTCAGCCTAGATTAAATTACTTAAGCCCTACTCTTGTAGCAGTCGGTTTTGATATTTATTTTATAAATTATTTTAAGTGTAACTATAATATGACTTATGATGTCATTTCAAACCAATAATTCAGTATACAAATTTAAAAACTTTATGCAAATAAAACAAATAATATATAGTTTTCATTTTAGTAGACAAAACTGCTTAGAATATAAGGAGAAGTGAGAAAATATTTAAACTCGACATCTTTAACTATTCTTAAATAATATTTTCATTATAAAGAAGTATGTACACATCGTAAGAGATATTGTTAATTTTTTAACTAATAATAAAAGTTACAACTATAGGAAATAAAATGAGAGGTTTTTTATTCGTAACTTTTACTAATTTGCCTAATAATTCTGATGAATTAACCGCCAATTTACATACATTTTGCTAAATTTTACTAACATTTTTTTGTGTATTTTAACGTTAGTCAATAGGTTGTGTGTAACGACACATTTTGCGTAAATGTCAGACTAAATTTTTTTACTATTTACATGAAATTCATTTTTAATCTTTTTATTAATTTCAACTCAATAAAATACTTCTCTTGTAAAGGAAAAATGAGTATTAACACACATATTAATCTACAAATTAAAAACCTGTTATTTTTAAGACCTGTCTTCCACATTTGTTTTTTGAAGTCTTAAAACTAACAAAACCAAATTTTAAAAATGGAAAAAAATATACCTTTTACAAACAATTTCTAAAAATAGTACAGAGTATAGTATATTAAGGATATACTCCTATAATCAGATGAAATATTGGGGTATTAAAACTATTGCGATTGCTAACTGAAGAATAGTTAAACATCTTCAAAAACCAGTACTATTAGTCTCCTTTAATAAAATTTCTGGTTTGAATATGCTTCACAAAATAAAAAATTAAATAGTAATTTATTATTGTTCACAAAAGTTTGGATGAAAATTTTAAATTCAAAAAATTTTGCAAACAATGGATTTCTTTACAAGCTTTAAGCATAATAAAACAATAATTTAAAAAACTGCTAATAAATAATGTAAGAATGTTTTACTGCTTACGGAGTGTATATGTTAGTCAACATATAACTTTTAACCAAACTTAAAAAGTATTTACTTCGGAACACATAGAATCCGTTTAAAAGTATTTACTGTTGTAAAGTCGTGACTCGTGCGTGAACTAAACACAAGAAAAGCATAAAGTTTCATTTACCATAGTGTACAAGTATTACACGTCACATGTGTGGAGTAGGGTGATCAGGACAAATGATAAAACAGTTGTAGAACACGACGGCGCGGCGGTAGCGAAATCACAAGGAAATTAAAAAGAGAAAAGTAAAAAGAGAAAGACGCTATGATGATGATGATGATAATAATAATAATAATAATACATTAAACCATGTATGTGTGTGAAGGCAAGAGGAATGAAAAAGAGAGAGAGAAAACGAGGGGGAGAGGGGCGGCGGCAGGTCGTTGGGAAAATGTTCTAAGTGGGTGTTACGTCGTTTGAATGCGACGCTGGTCCCCATCACAGTGCCGGATCGTTTAGATACGCCCGGTCGGCCAATCGTACAGCGGCAGCGGCCACGCCTCTTCGAGCGTCAGAAGCCGCGTTGTAGCCGGCGAACGCTGACACACCGGCACTGGATCCCTGCGGAAACGGTGCGTTACACCGCCGAATAACAAATGTACTGTCGTTAAATCCACGCGGCAATAAAGTTCATAAATATTTTTTAACAAAATAATAATTAATATTTCCAACGCTCGTTCTGCATCGTTTTCATCGTAGTCCGTTCATTTGTACGTTCACATTTGCTTAGGATAAGTTGTTAAACAGTCATTTGATAACCAAAAAAAAAAAACATACAAGTGAAAATCGCGCGAAAAATTACCGGAGCTAATGTATACACGATGAGCGCAACTAAAGAGAAGACGATGCCTCAGCGGTCTCCGTTTGCTATACAAGAGCTGTTGGGCCTGAAAGCCGACGGCACGAGCAATAGAAGTCCCGCAGCCGCTGTGTCTGCCGTCACGCCGCAACACTATTCGCATCCGGTACCGCCAGGACCTTCCTGTTTTAGTGACAGAGATAGGCTTCATCACAGTCACCACAGCCAGATGGTGGCCAGCCGATTCGCGTACTTTAACGCCCAAGCAGCGGTGGCCGCCGCGTTCCTACCGCATAATATGAACTCATTGGCCGCCGCCGTCGGTATCACTGCCGCCGCCGCGGCTAACAACAACGGCGGCACTCCGTTATCACTGACGTCAAATCACTCAGCCGCTGCCGCAGCAGCAGCAGCAGCCGCAGCCGGTAAGTGAACAATTTCAATTTTAATCTTAATAATAAGTGAAAACTTTGAAACGAAATTTTTTGAGGATACTAATCAATTTTCAAGTCAAACAAGTTTTATGTTGTGCTTAGTACACCAAATTTNTCTTAATAATAAGTGAAAACTTTGAAACGAAATTTTTTGAGGATACTAATCAATTTTCAAGTCAAACAAGTTTTATGTTGTGTGCTTAGTACACCGAATCTNAATTTTCAAGTCAAACAAGTTTTATGTTGTGCTTAGTACACCAAATTTAATTACGTTTCCAACATTTAAATTCAATACATTTCTATTAGCTATAATTAGTTCCCATTATTACAAATTGTACTAATACAACTCATAATTAAATTATTACAGCATTACTTCTAAAAGTTTAGTTTAATATTGTACTATTCATTGAATAAAATTAATAGAAAAGTTTTAATTTACATAATTTTATGGTAAATATTAGTCTAATTGAATAACATTTATTAAAAAAGCTTTTATACAACTCATTACACTTGTTACAAAGTTTATGAGTTTCATAAGAATATTTAAAAATATGTCAAGTTCATTTTCGGAGAATTTGATATAAAACTTCAAGTTTATTTATAAACTTAAAGTTTTATAAGTTAAGAATATAATTTAAATGCAGACTACTAATATTTAAGATGATTAAAAAGTTAAGATCATCATTATTTTTACTTAATTTTAATTTTATGAAGTTTATCACTATTTAAATAGTTAAACTTTTTATAGCTTTTTAAAAGCTTATGATTATTGACCTACTTTTATAACACTGATCAATTATAGATAATTATTATTACACTAAAAAATTCAGTGTTTTCCGAATAACCATTTTTTTAATAAATGAATAGTTAATGTAATTAGCCGTATCAATTTTAATATTCTTAATTTTATAAAGCTTAAAAAAAAACTATAGAGTATAAAACAATAACACTGTACCAATTTATTTTTAACAATAGTAGTACTTAACTACAATAAACTATTAAAACGAATCGGTACTTATATTCATAAACTTGAAATAGATTGAAAAATTTATTGAATTTTTAATGCTTATTATATTTTTACTATTACTTTTAGTGCTGTTATTAAAAATACGATTTTCGAAAAACTTTTCATTTAGCATAAAACGAAATTATTATAATAAAGTGGAAAAATTGTCTCATTACTGACGATGTACATCATACGATATATGATACTACTTATAAGCTACTTTTTCATAAACGTATTGCTTCGTTCAACTGCCATTAGGATCGATCCGGGTTTTGAAAATATTTCCTTTTTTAATCACTTAAACTAAAAGTATAGATAGTCTATGAGAAATATAATTCAACACGATATTTTCGGTTTATTAAATATCAATTTCAAAAAATAATTTCAGTAGATAAAAAATGATATTTTATTTTGTTTTGTTAAAAACTAAGAAAAAACTATTAACGCTAGAGTATTACATGGGTCAATTGAGTAATCAAAGGAATAATTTTTAAAATGCTACGTTTTGATTTTAAATGCCATAAAATGTAAAAAAATATTCCATTCGGCTAAATTGTAATAATAATAGTTCTATTATAATAATAACAATAATAATTATTAACATGTACGACCTACTGTTTGAGTGCACACACAAAAAAATTGGAGTCGTTATAATTACAATATTAGATAGTCAAAAGTCGAGTTGACTTTTTGCATTTACGTTAACTATACCGGTTTGTTGAAATAAATACACAATGGCAAACATTGATACATTTCAAAATAAGAATTGTAAAAGTTATAATGAAAATGTTATATCTCTTATATTAAATTCATAAGGGTTTAGATTAATTTGAATTCTAGTTTAATTACAATCAATATTCTCAAAACGAGAAAGTCGCCAGTCACATTAACTCTATAAACTAGTTTTATTTTATTCCCGTAAATATAATTTAAATCAAATCTTTACTAGTTTTAGGCAAAAATCAACGTGCAATTGTGTATGACTGAAATCTCACTTACGATTAAAATAACTATTCAATTTTTTCGCGTATACAATTTATTGAATATATAATAAAAATATTTGTATTTATTTATATTAATCTAGGAATCAGTTTTCATAATTAGTACCTAACTTTCAATAGTTCCTTAATAAATAAATAATAAAAAAAAAATTGTATTTATAAAACGCAAATGAATAAAAATAAAACATATTTAATGTTTTAAGTTTACTTTTGTTCTTGTAAAAAATCTATATTTGTTTTATTATTAAATATAATAACATTCCGTTATCATTATTTATGCAGAAGCATATTTAACAACAAAAAAATTATTGCAAAGACTAAAATGTATGGTGTAAATATTATAAAATTAATATGGCTCATATATTTAAAAATGAAATAAATGCATGTATTCTAAGACAAGTAAATAACTTATTTGAATAATTAGATACAAATAAATTTAAATCGATATATTATTTGATTTTAAACTTATATTAGGTATTTAAATTAGTATCCCAGTTAAATTTAAAAGTGAACTTGAGATTTAGTTTTTAATTGATGTTTATCTCTTCTTAATTAATTTGATTAAAAAATATGTTTTCAAGACCTGTCCAAAATATGTATACATTCATAGGTTGTTTAGCTGAGTTTGGTGGGTTTTATATATGTATGCGCGTGTGTATATTTTGAAAAAAATTCCAAAGGGAGGTGCAAACCCTTTGAACTTCCATTCAAATACAGCATTGCATGTTTCAATGTAATGTTACTATCCTCATATCTATGTTTTATAGTTATAAGTCTTTTTATTTCATAAGTTAAACAATTACCCTGTTAAAAATTGCTAAAATTACTCAATTTGTAAAATACAACAAAATTGTTCATGACGGTTTGCTAAAATAAGAATTTTTGTATAAGGTGCGATATTTACCAAATAATATCAGCATTACATTTTACATAAACAATATCTATAAAATATATTTTCGATTTATTATAAAAAATTATTATAGTATGAGTATGAATTCTAATTTTAAAATGTGATTAATAAAGTATAATAAGCACTTATACATTTTTAAAATTAAATCTTTATATTGTTAAATAAAAATAGGCCTATACATAGTTTAAGTACCTAGGTAAAAAGTTCCATTTATTAATATTTTTGAACAAACTAATTTATATTCTAATTTAGTCCCATATTTAATAAAATATACATTACTCATAATTAACACACAATAAATTGATACGAATGATTCATAAATGTACCGATTTTAAATGTTCATTATTATTTAGTATATACATACATTTATTATAATCATATATCCTAGAAAAATAAAAAAAAATTTCTGAGACAAAATAAATATGTAATGTAATGAATTTAGTCTCTGCAGTTGAAAAAAATACTATTACAGATCTTTATAGCATAATTTAAAATATTACCATTATAAATTTTAAGTTTTAATCATATTATAACTCAACTTTACGCGTATAGTCTGTCTGTTGGCACGATTGTACTGCCTAGTAGTTGTATATAAATTAATTTTTTATTATTAAAAGTACTTTTTAAAACTAAAACAGATAAAATATTGACAATTCTTAGGCATTTTAAAAGAACTTAGGGTAGCTAATTCTTATGTAATAGATGAAATTATTACGAATTAATTTACAAATGGAAAAAACTATTTAATGTGCATTATACAGGAGTAATTAAAATGTAAATTAACAAAAAAAATTATTGATTATTAATTATTTTTTCTGAGAATATTGTTGATTTTTTTAATAAATAAATGAGCTAATCCACATTCGTGGACCACATCTGTTATAATATTATTTGATCCATATTTACAGTTTTGCAAAAACGTCATCATATTAGACATTAATAACTATTTAAAAATTATTTTTTTTTACAATAATTGTAAAAAAAGAATTCTAAGTATAAACTATGTGTGTAAAATTGAAAATGATATTTATTTTGGAATCGTTTCACGTCTAAAAAGGCCTATTTGTGCTGTATTTTTATACTTAAATTAAAATAAGAAAGCTATTGTATTAGGCATCGAGTTTTGAATATTCCTGTTGTCTACCGATTTTAAATTATAATAATGTACTCTCCCCGCCACAACACATTTTACTCATAAAAACTGACAGCTCAAGATCACACAAGTGTTAGAACACTTCTATTATATAACGAAGGCCCGTATTGCATTTCAAATTTCTTTTAAATGTAAAACAATGAAAATATAAAGTAGAACGTGAACTATTTTAAAATTCGAATCTCCCCTAATTTGTTCTCCAAGACCGGTTGCCTGGTGTAAACAACGAACACGTCCAGAGCTAATTTCGCAATTGAGGTTAACACCGTTTTTATTTTTTCATTCCTCGAGATTCTTAACATTTTTTTTAATTTTGGAGACATTCGAACTAAAAAAACATAATTTCCATACATACTTAAACTTGAGTACTCCATATTTTCAATACAATGAGGTTTTACTTGTAAAGGCTAGAAACGTTTTATGCAATAGACTAATACTTAACCAAATAATAATAAACCACTGTGAATTCCGTCATAACTATAAAGAATAATATTTCTATAGTCGTTTAAAATTATGAATCTATGGGTCACCAACAGTAAGAGCACGTATTAATGTACTTGTTGGTAGCATTTAACTAAGAGACACATAATTTCATAGAATACTTAATTTAATTAGTTTAATTTCCATCACATTGTTGTGTTTTTATCAACTTGAATTAGTCGGTAAAAATAATAAATCTAATAACATAATTACCCGATTCCGTCAAATTAGGCGCATGCAATAATCACGAGTACATAAACTCCCACATATATTACCTAATTGTAAAAAAGAATACAAATCAAGATATTTTAGATGGACGATGTTAACACGGGTATAGAAAACATGCCGATTGTGCATCAAAATATTATCATTATACCTGATTGTACTACTAAGGAGTCAAAAGGGTCACGTGTGTAGAATATTCTACGGATCGAGATTGGTATCTCACGGTTTTTTATCCAGAAAAAACCCTTACATTTCCTACGAAGACAGTTATATTGGTATATTTTGTTAACAATCTTATTCCGTTATTCAGCACTTTTGAAACCGTATTTATGTAACTAAGAAATATCATTACCATAAGATACATAAACACACATACGTACATGGATTTGACAAGGGTTTATATAAACAACACATTTGTGTAGTAATTATAATAATAGTAGTGAAGTATCTAATAACATAGACTACCCTACCGTCAAAACTGATAGTTGCTTTCGAATTTGAACATAATCTTTTAGCTAGGGCCCGAAATTATATGCATTTATAGATTATGTAAAGTTATTCCAAACATACCATCAGTCAGTATAGTTTTTTATTAATCGATTTGTAAACTTAATAGTGTACTGTTATCAAGGTTATAGTTCTGGGGTGATTAAGGGGTCCATCTCCTCTTGACACGGAAAATATTTCTGTGCTACTATATATTGCTATGACGAGTTACATATACTTAGGACCTTTCAAAGTGACTAATAAAAAATATATAAATGCATGTTATTCAGGGTTCTAGTTATTACTCTAGCGTTATCACATCTTCTGTTAATTCTAAATAACTGTTAAGCTAATAAGTTTCAATGAAATACTTATGTTTTTAAGAAAAACGAGTTGTTTATTTTCTACATAACTTACAAAAAAATAACAAAATAACCTTATTTTGTTGACATTAAAATTTGTTTTACTCCCAAGTATATTTTCCTATTCAATTTCAATATAAGCGTGAAGAATTGACTTTCTTATCCACTCGACAATTCAATAGAGCTGGATTTTATGATGTCATAGGTTACCTACAGTTTGCTTTTAATCTTGTAAAACCACTCAGTTATTGAACAATTTCCTTTACGACATAAAATATACATATTTGCGCAACTGTGAGCCTTAATTAAATCCTTGGTGTTAATTCCGGAATTCTGATTTGCAAGCAAAACCGGTGTAATTTAATTAAAAGAAATCTAATACCCCGAGGAATGTAAGTTTTTTATCCCTCACGTTTTTGCAAGACCGCAATAAAAAATCTCGCCCTTTACACAGTTGATACGACGACTGCTTCTTCTCTTTTGTCCATAGTTTATTTTGTACACTTTTCAAACATTAATCTTTGCGTGCAAGATAATTTACAAAATCTTTAAATGAATTATTTATTATATCGAAATAATAATATTAGTAAGTTATGAAGACCTCGGAGGCTTTCTTCTAGTAAAAACTGCAGTACGTTAAAAATAAGTACCCATAAAAGGTAAATTGAATTAATTAAAACTGACTTATTAAAAACGCTATTTCCTTTTGATGGTTATTACTTTGTTTTGCTAGCTCATTTTATTATTCGCTATGGTTCAAGTAAACTTTAGACCAATTAAAATCTCCCTTTTACATTTTAAAGAAAATGGCTTAATTTGAATTCTCTTGTTTTTCTTTTTTCCTCGTGTTGTTTTTTTAATACCATTAGTCGTGTTGACGATAAAATGGTAGGCGGGTTGTTGTTTCTGGAACGTACTGCCAGCGTAGCGGTTTTGTCGTTGACAAGTAATTACGTCGCCCGGGGAAAGCATCGTCTTCCAACAATTTCATTAATTATATAACTTATTTTCGCTACTCTGGTATCCATTGTGAACGCGTAATTTTCTTTGTCACCCTCTTTTACCGCCACACACACTGTATCGCCTCTTCTCTTTCCCGTTTCCTCATTTCATAAATTCTGCTGCGTCGTACACGCGGTCTGCCTAACGAATTGATTAATTTTGTTAACTTCTGAACAACGTTAATTATTATTACTCAGCAGGTAGAAAGCGAACAATTAGTTTTTTTGTACTTTTACGGCCCTTTGGTATACAACGCAGCCTCGGGTATTATACTTCTATCTTTATGATCATTGCATTACGCGTTGATGCTATTAATAAATTTGCAAAAGCTTCGACCTGTTGTTAATCAATTAAAGGAATCTATAGCGTTCGATGATTAATTTAATTAAATGACGGACGATCGACAAAATATAATTTAAATGGCAATATGTTGCTAATGCTATTTCTGAAATATCCAAGTTCCTTTTTTTATTATTACCAAACAAATATTAGCGGTTCTCGCAAATCTATCCAGCGTGTTCATCGATAAAATGTTTGTCTTTACTTTAGTTGAACCGATCAACCGATAAAAAATGATGTGAAGTCTAACGAATACATATATTACAAAGTAAATCACTGTTTGTGTACAAGGCGTGAGGCCCGGGACTACTTTGCATCCGCAAATTATTGATTCTTCCTGGCCGTCGCCTCGGTAGAATAAACCCGAAGTTCCACAAAAAAACCGGCCTTTTATTTTAAACCACACTGTACTACCCCACTCGAAACTCTTTATACACACACACACACATGTATAGCGAACTACGGTAGTGTAATCCGTCGTCGATTGTGTTGTTTTGCGCACTTCACAAACCTCTTTCACCTCCGTCTACTTCACTATTTTTTTAGTGTAGTAGCGTAGCGTACTAATTATTATGGTCGTACATAAAAGAGAACCTTCGGGGTGACCAAAAAACGCTGTAAAATAATGCTTTTGTTAGCGCTGAAAACGCTAATTAAACGGAACGACATTAGAATTATAACATATTCTTGGTCGACATAATCGCACCAAAGTTTTTAATTTATAACATTATACGTAGTCATAAATCGAAAATTAATTAAATTTTTATTTAAACACTCTCAAGTAGAGACGCAAACAAATGAAAATGAACTATTTGGAATTTAGTTTTAAGTTATTATTTTTAATTTTAAATAATATAGCCACAAGTGGTGGCTTCTTATTTAATGTTTTTATTTTATAGTTGCGAGTTTTTGTGCTATGATTTGTCATTATGGTGGTTAATAATTTTACACTTACACGCACGACAAGTACATGTAAAAAAAAACTGTTTCGAATGAAATATTTAATAATTTACGTTTTTTGCCCTCTATTTAAAACAAATTCTTTAACATATGGATGTTAAAGAATGTTTATGTATGTTTATGGAAACATACGAAAAAAAAAATGAGATTTTCGATATTATGCCATTTGAGCTTTTCAGTCATTAAAAGTATATGTNTTACGTTTTTTGCCCTCTATTTAAAACAAATTCTTTAACATATGGATGTTAAAGAATGTTTATGTATGTTTATGGAAACATAAGAAAAAAAAAAATGAGATTTTCGATATTATGCCATTTGAGCTTTTCAGTCATTAAAAGTATACATATACTTTTAATGACTGAAAGCGTTTCTTCGAGTTTCTAATGGAATATTTTTATTCTACAATCGGGAGTGCTGATATTTCAACAGCTATTACATAATTGACAGGTTTTAGATAGTACCGATGAAATGCAATCGAGATAGTTTCAATGATTAATATTACGAGTGTTATTTTTGTGATACAATTAACGAGTGTTAAGTAGAATAGGCGTGTGGCAATCGAATAGCATTCAAAACGGATTACAACGGGCACACTAAATGGACATTTTAAGTGGCTGTGTGACAGGACACATGCAGTTCCGAAAGGTGCATTGTTTCCTAAAGATATGCGAGCGGCAGGTACCAATATAACAGATTTATTGTACAATACTGATAATACTAACGTTTAGGGTGGAGACGCCCCCGCTTTGGGTATTTTCGGCTGTCGGATTTTTGCAACAACAATAAAAAACGAACACGGTAATTTCTCGTCAAATACGCTTAGGACACGCCCAAGCCCATTCACGTTCAATTATTATAATATTATGTACAACACTGTCAATGTAAAGTATTGGTCTATTGATTTTTTCTTCAAAGAAATAGCAGTTTAGACAGTATTATATGTACAACAGTTAAAATTTCCAATTAAACATTTTCTCGTTGAACAGGCGTAAACTCTTGATACAGAAATATATGAATCCTCAAAACACTAAATCATTTGTTTTAATTAACAGTTTAACTGATCGAGTGGAAATTACTGCAATATATAAATATATTCAACCAAACAGTTCTCTATAAAAAAAAAAAAAATGAAAAAATCTCTCAATAGTTGGTATTGGTACATAAATTCAATGAAAATTTCTTATTCTCAAAAACTTTTAACCCAAGTCTAAAAAAAGAGAATTTTCTTCAGCTATAATTCAGGCATTATTTAGTGGATACGTTTTTTTAATATTTAGTTCTGTACACCATAACGATAATAAAAAATAATAAGTCAATTAGACAAATTTTTAAATTATTAAACAGAAAAATCCAACACAATTTTGTATTTGATTAAAAAAATTAGTCACAATTCCTTTCTCAAAAAAAAAATTAATATTAAATGTGTATTTTAGTTTTTATCAATGAACAAATGAACGAATCATTGTGGATATTGATTATTTGCCCATTAAATGCGCAATAGAAAATTATATACATTTAATGAAGTTAAAAATAAGACATATGACTTAATTTAGTAGTTAAACAAGTATAGGTTTGTTGTAAAAATACATGACGAGATGTGATGTCACATTAACAGACGCCAATTTAAAATTCAAATTGTGTCAAGTTTAAATAGCTGTATTTTCAGAAAAGTAACCTAAAAGTAATAAACCAGAAATAATGTTGCATTTTGTTGATATAAAAAATAAGTAATTCTAATGTCATAGCTCTTGTGGAATTTACAATCAGATGTATTGAAATACTCGAGCTGGAACGATATTATTACACTTGTGTGTATTACGCAGAGATAAAAAATATTAGTACTTATGTTAATGAGCCATAATATGGTCGTAAGTGAATTACAAGTGGGCGTTTAACATTTCGCAAAATTAGTTATTTTCTTTTACTTTCGAGTTTGTCACCAACAGATTGTGTCGGTCACTTGAAAAATTAGGGTTTGTAGTTACAACCAGTGATTTAATGATTATAACGAGAGGTGTTGTAGAATAACTCCACCGAAAGACATTTCTGTCACATGCAATCACCGAAAAACCGATTGTATGTGTGTGTGTCTGTATGTATTCATCAGAGGAGGCACGTGACGTCTTTAATTGTTGGGCGTGGTCGTCACAAACGCGGTGGTTTTTGTAATTTTGTTGCACACCACCACCGCACTACTGAAACTCAGACTCTAAACACACAACACATTAATTCACACTAACGATTCAAACGAGTTTCATTGAAAATGAATTCAATATTCTCTTAGACTAGGAAATAAGTTTGAAATTTACATAAGACACGTTGTGATTTTAATTAGTTTAATACTAATCATATATACGAATTATGCAGCTAAAGTTTAACCTTAAATAATGAACCCGAATTTCAATTGTGTAATTCTTAATAGACATTTTGCCGTTTCGATAGTCGTTAAACATTTTAATCGGGATCACAGTAATTAACACACGTATGCAATTTTTTCTCACAATTAAAAAAAAAAAATCTTTCGAGTGTACTCTTTCAACAAGATATTTCATAAATTAATTTTTATAATTTAATAAATTTAAAAAAAAAAACACCTGTTAATGACATAATTACTCCAAGTATTTAAGTTAAATATGTAATTTATGTCACTAAAAAACAAGTACTGCGTTAAAAAAAATAGGTCAATATAACTAACAAATTATTAATAAAACCAAGTTAATCTATTGAACTGATTTTCGTAAGATATGATGTCAAAATGATAAAATTAACTTACACTGCATAGTGTAAAACAAAATAATTATTTAGAAAGACAAAGAATTTTTTTGCATGCAAATATTTTTAATACTGGTATAAGTAAATTTTCATACAAATTTAGAATAATTTCGTGGAGATTTTTCAAACATGTAATATGTAAGATTTATTTATAGTAAAAATGTGTTAAATATAAAGATTTTCGTTTTGATTTACCCAATAAGCACAAAATGACTTTAATAAAAATTATGTTAGCACATGAATTTATAAAATTTAAATTGAATATGTGTCAAAACAAACATTATTCTTTATATTAAATATCTTCTTTTCGTTGCAGTCATATTTTCTTGTATTCTGACGTAAAATGTTAACATTTGCTTGGGGACATTACTTACAGTCATACAATAGAGTCCAAGTTATAGGGGTTTTATACTTACATTAAGTAACGACCAATCTGCCTATTATTTATGTAACTTATTGTAACGTTAAGTTCACATTTATTTTGACAATACAAAATACATAATAAATTGCCTAGCTGAACAAAAAAGTTTAAGTACGAATTTCTACAACTTGATATTAGTACAAATATACATTATTATATATCTAAGTATACTTTGACAACTATATGTGTATATGTATGGAATGAAATGCTCGACATTTCGTCACTGAAAGTTATTGATCAAACCGTCTAAGAAAACAGTGGGGTATTGTGTCTCAAAATAAAAAAACCCAATAACTCTATGGTAGAATATTGACAGTCGATAGGTATTGTTGTTGAAGAGTCTACGCAAGTTTTTGGTTTTCCAAAGGCATACAATTAAAAAAAAATCTTTAAATTAATACAAACCACCGCTAAGCGTATTGAATTCGGATTCTTTTCAATGGTATTTTGTCTACCATTTAGGTTTTTGAAAACAAATCGCCTATTTTCTCAAGTTAAAAAACCACCAAACCTACGTGTTTCAAACACAAATGCACATACACATCATATGTATTTATATACACTCCGGATATAGGATATTGAATGTATCGCGGTGAACGATTTGTGTTAAATAATAGGGAACGCAAATACTGTACAAAATATTATAGATCTATATAAATGGCGTTTATGTACACATATATCGAAGTAATACGATAACTGTCAGGTCGAATTACTTTCGGAGACCATTGCAAATCAAAACATGGGCTGTCGTGAGCGTAATTCGATAAGGGGTCGTAGAATTTTGCACAGCATTTGCTCTATAAAGGAATTGTATGTACAGGATAAGGTTCGATTGTTTGAGACAGATATCATGGGAAACTCTTAAGACGACATAATAAGTCAATCAGATTTATGATTTTTTTCTTTGTTGAAATCCGATCACTTTAACATAAACGACTAATTCTTAAAAAAATCATCGATAATTTGCTTTAAAAAAAAAAAAAAACATTTTAAACGGTACACTACAATGAAGATTAAATATCTGTAAAGTATTGTGAATATTATTTAAAAAAAATTACTTACCATTCATACTCTACTAGCTATATAATAAAATTAAACGTTAATCAACTTATCAAGAATTATTAAGGCATAAAAAAAAAAAAGTTAACACTTACAATTATGAAAATCTAGAGCAATCGTCCTCTTATTAGTTTGAACTCTATTGTATTTTAAATTCAATACACGAATGTGTGAAACTGTCGAGACAATACCAAATTTCATAAAATATATATTAATTCTTTACAATTAAGTAGCTTAATCATTAATCCACTTATTTTAATAAAACTAATTTCATTTTTTTTTCTACAGGATTTTCACAATTACAAAAGAATCCAGCTTTTAGTCCTAATGGCTGCATGTCAGGTAAATACAAGTTGCTTTTAAACATTTTGTTTTTTTACTTTTTATTTCATTGGTAAATATATAAAATAAATTTAATGAATTGGCCGACCCCAAGTAGTTGGGATTAAGACGAGGAAAAAGAATAAATTTAACGAATAATAATAGTTTATAAATTAATTAAAATCAACCACATTAAAAATTTTTTTTCTTTTTTCGTGGGGAGGTAACATGTAAATTGTAATTATTATATCATCATTCTATTTCGAAAATATATAAAATAATGCGATTGTGTTAACCTCTTGTCACGAGCAAACGAATCTTCATTGAAAATACCGGTTTGTCTTCAACAGTTCTTTTAAGCCACTATTAGTAATTGTCTATTGAGGTACCAATTCAATAGGAGCTCTTACCTCTCTAGATTAGGATGAGATATTATAATAATAATTGTTATTATTATTAAACTCGATCGCACTAAACGTCGTCAACACAACAGCAGCGTGGTGCTGACAAGCATATTAATATGATTCAAAATCGTCTGCCCAGCTAAATCAAACAAATGAATAAAAATAGATTCTTAGCGCGCTTTTGTAAATCAAATAGAACTCGAATATATGTTGTACACGATGAGTCGAAGTAGTGGCGCCACGCAAGAACAACACAAGACTCTGAAGACTGATCAATATTCTTTTGTGTCCATTTTAATTTGTTCACTTTATTCTCATATTTACTTCTCACCATTTACGAGTACTTTTATATGCTTATATTAGTTGCGTAGTTTTTATACGATATTATAATAATCGTTAGGATTTTGAAAAATTGGACTGTTATTGACTTACAGTTATAATACTACAACTATCAACGTTATATATTGGTAAATAAAAACACAACTACTAAAACTTAATTTTTAGACATATTCAAAACAAAAAATATATTTAGGAATATCATCAAAAATAAAATTCCTGTTTTGATTCTAATTAGTTCTTTGTAAATATTTATTCACTATACTAAATCTACTACCAGGTGAAAACATTCATTATGAAATAGTTTAAACAATAAATTTATTGTCATAAACAAGAACACGTCAAAACAATTTTTTTACTTTGTTCGACGGCTTAAAAAGTATTCATATTGTCAAATATTAGAGAATGAGAATTATATATTAGTCTCTAGTTTTAAATATAAGACATAATATATTATAATTATTTGACTAATGGAAAAATAAAACAAACAAATTAAAAAATGTTAAAAGATTTAATTATTTTATATTTTTGAGAAACTTAACTGAATAACAGTTCAGTNAAAAAATGTTAAAAGATTTAATTATTTTATATTTTTGAGAAACTTAACTGAATATATAATTGACAACCCAAAATGTATTCAATAATCAGTTTATTAAATCTTCAAGAAACATTTTTTTTTAATTTCTAATACCGTCAAATAGGCCAACTTGGGCGGTGATTAAACTTGAGAAAGATAAATATTTAACAGATTTCATCGCTTATTTTTGTACAAAAAAATTGTGTATTTCTTAACAAAACTATTAAATAATTTACTAGTGTTATAGATTGATGTGGCTTAAATAATAATAGATATTTAACTTCCCCAAGTTGGCCCATTTGACGGTACTATATCTGATGGTTTAAAATTTCACAAGAATGAATTAATTATGAAATCCAACTATTTGAGTACTCAATATATGTATGTAAAATTCAATGAATGTACATCTAATTTCTATTATTTTTTAACAAAGATGATAATAATTAAAATATGATTTAGTGGACACCTGTATTTTTTCTTTGACTGTGAAAATATTCTATCGAGAGTATTACTTTTTGTTTTTTTGCTCAAGTAGTATAATAAGTGAATGCCTTTTCACGCGTCTAGAGTGTATAAATGAGTATTGTGGGAACAAAATTCGACGAGACCCGTAAAACGTTGGTAAAATATGTGTACAACACACGAAGGTCGTCTCGGTCGACGGTGGGCATAAAAAGCAGCAGCCGGTCGGTGACGGAGATAATATTATTATTGTAATCGTAATTATTATTCTCGTCTTGTAAAACGATTTTGTCGTACCGAGACGTATTATTGAATCATAGAGATACACATACGGAGAATGCACGTATGCTCCGAGGTACAAATGTAGACTCACGGTCGCGAAGTAAAGAAAACAATAACAAAACTGAGAGCAAAAAAAAATAAACAACTGAAAATTACTCTAAAAACAGAAGCCATATGTCACACACAACGTCGGAAGAGACCGTGGGCGGCAGCACTCATCGTATGGCGCCACTGTCACCTGTTGACCTTTGCGGGCATCGGTACGGCCGTGTCTACCGTATTCATTGCTATGTCTTCCCCGACTTTCTTCTCACCACATCATCATCTTCTATAGGTTTAGTTTTAAATGAACGCTTTACAAGCGGAAGATCACACACCGTTTGTTGTTTCTTTGCTTATGGAGGCGCCCGCAGGAAATTCTCATGTCCGCCGCGCGCGCCTTTTTAAAAATAACATGCGTTTGTCATGTGCGCATCGTGTCAACTCAAACCACATTTTATTCGAATCACGACTAATCATTCTTACGTTTGTTAATTGTGAATATATAATAATGTATACCCTCCAAACAAACACATGACGCGACTCCTACTACAAAATCAATCAATATAACTTAACAATCGT
>NW_026099572.1:38343892-38345785 GCF_025091365.1 Daktulosphaira vitifoliae | reverse complement strand
TAAGTGCCCTTATAAACATAAAGCAAAAATATTTTTTGCGTGTATTTCATTTTTCCGTATTTTTGCTAATTTCTACTATAAAGTAATAATTTAATTCATATTTGATATAATTTTTTAGATTTAAATTTTTATATCCGGTAAGATGTATTTTTAACGAGAAAATTAGTGCAATTATGCTTCTTATGTTTAGTAAAATTTATTTTTTTGTTACTTAAATTATAATTCAATTACTGTGTAAATGCAATATTTATTAGTAAAAAAATTGTCTACTTTAAAATTAATAGCAGTATTTCCATTTAGTGGCCTATATATTTGGGTATGAAGTTGGACCCAATGGACAGTTTCATCACGAAAACAAAGGGCCTGATGGATTTACATATGGTTGTTATGGTTACGTTGATCCAGAAGGAAATTTGCAAGCCACACATTACATTTCTGATGGATGGGGTTACCGTGTAGTAACTCCTGGTCAATCAGTTGAAATATTTCATCACAAACATGAAGAAAATCAGGAAGAAAATCAAGTTTCGGAAACTTCAGGTAGTGGATCTGAACATGAACATCATGGACACCATGGAGTTGTAACTGCTTGGGGTGATTTATACTTCCCAAAAGGATGTGGAGGGGGTAGACCAATTGATGGTTCAATTGGTAAACCAGGTTCGTTATAAGTAACTCATTTTTAGTTGATATCTATTTATAAGTNATAAGTCTTTAGAATGAGTATATATAGGGAGGCATATACACACATCAAATATAAATAAGAAATATCTTCTCATTAGGGGAGACGACAGTGATGAGATCTTTGATATTCATTGAAGTTAATGAATCTAAATGATACAATAATTAAATGATTTGAAACATAATATGTTTAATATATTATATTAATTAAAAATAATTTTAACTGATTTACGTAAAATATATTTTAATGAAACAAAACATTTTTCATAATAAAATATAGTTTGCAGATCTGTAAAAGATACTTTGAAAATGTATTTTAACTCGGGGCTTGAAATCGTATTCAAAATGTTATGATTTAAAATGTTACACTAACAAAAAACTATTGGATTTGTATAACGTAAAAAAATACGATTAACGAAAAATGTATAATAATGGTAAAAGATACACAATTTCGCTCGAATACGTTCTTAAATAATCTACCCATTAAATATTTGTCGTCAAATATAGATATTTCATAAAAGATGTCAATAAATTTTCAAATATTTTAAAATATCTATCATTGTATTCATAAAAAATACACGTAACTTAACATTTTTATTTAATTTTCTGTTAGGAATACATATCTACAAAATTGACGCATATTTAAACGTTCTTGGAATAATAATATCTTATTTTTCTTGAGATAATTGAGTATTCTAAAATTATTACTATTTTTACCTAAAAATGTTAAAAATAGCATGTGTAAATTATACAGAAGAAATATTTATAAAAAACCAAGTTCACATGTCCCATTTTAATAAAGAAAATTATTATTTTGGCTTACCCACTTTTTTTTCGAGCGGCCGTGATTTAAGTTTAATTTATATCTGTATATTAATATTTAATTATTATATTTATATTTATAATTTTACTATCATACAATTAAATAAAAAATAACTAAATATTTTACTAAAAGAAACTCTATAGCATTAATTTATAATTTTTAATTGCATAATAAATATAAAATCATTAATTTTTTATATATTTTTAGGTTATCCAGGTGCTCCGGGTGCTCCAGGTTCTCCAGGCTCTCCTGGATCTCCAGGCGTCCCAGGCTCATTTGGTTATCCAGGTTCTTTAGGTCAACCAGGCATACCTGGTAAACCAGGCTCTCCAGGGTCTCCAGGCACTCCAGGTTTCCCAGGCCAACCAGGATCTCCAGGATCTCCAGGA